>NW_015440649.1:0-2607 GCF_001577835.2 Coturnix japonica | reverse complement strand
TCCCATAACCCCCCCCAGCGCCACCCTTTTAGGCCCCCCACTCTCGTATCTCACTTATAGCCCTCCATCACTCCAATAAACCCCCATCTCCCCATAAGCCCCCCAATCCTCCCTATCCCCCCTATAGCCCCCATCCCTATCCCCCCGATTAACCCCCCATCTCCCGCATAGTCCCCCAAGCCCCTCATAGCCCCCATTCATCCATAACCTCCCCACTCCCCTGCATACACACCCCCCATTCCCCCACTAGCCCCACCATTCTCTTCCATATCCCCATCCCCATAAGCCTGTCCCCCTTACCCCCCCATCCCCATACTTCCCCATAGCCCCCCAACCCCATCGCCCCCCATCTCCCTATACCCCCCCAAGCCCCCTCATTCCCATAGCCCCATCACCCTCAAACCCCATCCCCCCATTAGCCCTCCCCATCTCCCCATAACACCCCCAGCCCCCTTGTAGCCCCCCATATCTCCCCATAGCCCCCCCGATTTAGGCCCCCTATAACCACCCCCCATTGTCCCCTCTTACCTGGGCCCCCCCATTCTCCCCTATTCCCCCATCCCCATAGCCCCCACCATTACCCCATAGCCCCCATATAACCCCTCCCATCATCCCCATAATCTCCCCATAGCCCCATCCCCCATCCCCCCCATGTCCCCACAGCCCCCCCCATCCCCATTAAAGCCCCCCAACCCCCATTTGCGCCCCCCATCTCCCCATAACACCTCCGCAGCCCCCTTAGCACCTCAGTATCTCCCCATAGCCCCCATAAGCCCCCTATACCCCCCACTTCCCCCTTTACCTGGGCCCCCCCACTCTCCCCATAGATCCCCCATCCCCCATAGCCCCCACCTTACCCCATAGCCCCCCATATCTCCCCATAGCCCCCATAGCTCCCTATTACCCCCCATCTCCCCATAGTCCCCCATCCCCATAGCCCCCACCACTACCCCCATAGGCCCCCCATATCTTCCCCATAGCCCCCCCATAGCTCCCTATACCCCCCATCTCCCCATAGTCCCCCATCCCCATAGCCCCCCCATTACCCCATAGCACCCTATAACCCTCCCATCTCCCCATATCTCCCCATATCTCCCCAGTATCTCCCATATCTCCCCATATCTCCCCATAGCCCCTTATAGTCCCCCCCTGTAACCTGGTTGACACCGACCCAGTGGGTTCGAATCTGCGCGTCCCCCTCGGGTCCAGCACGATGTCTGAAACGCCCTGAAGTCGGTGTAGCGTTCACCTCGCTGCTCTCGGGGCAAACGCCTCCAGCGGGTTGCCTGAGCACCGCGGTCCAGTTGTCAAAGGTTCTCTCCTCGCACGCGTCGGCCAACGCCGTACCTTGCAATGGGCAGCCTATGGCGGTCAGCTATGGGCAGCCTACTGGGGCACCGCTATGGGGTACTGCTATGGGGCACTGCTATATGGGGCTATGGGCATTAGCTATGGGCACGCGCTCGTTGTCAAAGAGTCCTCTCGCCCGCGTCGCCAACGCCGTCACCTGCAATGGGGCAGCTATGGGGCAGCTATGGGGCAGCTATGGGGCAGAGCTATATGGGCTATGGGGCACTGTGTCGTTGTCAAAGTCCTCCTCGCACGCGTCGCCAACGCCGTCACCTGCAATGGGGCAGCTATGGGGCAGCTATGGGGCAGCTATGGGGCAGAGCTATATGGGCTATGGGGCATTGCTATGGGGCACTGCTATATGGACTATGGGGCACTGCTATGGGGCAGACCTATATGGGCTATGGGGTACTGCTATGGGGCACCACGTCGTTGTCAAAGTCCTCCTCGCACGCGTCGCCAACGCCGTCACCTGCAATGGGGCAGCTATGGGGCAGCTATGGGGCACAGCTATGGGGCAGAGCTATATGGGCTATGGGGTACTGCTATGGGGCACAGCTATGGGGCACTGCGTCGTTGTCAAAGTCCTCCTCGCACGCGTCGCCAACGCCATCACCTGCAATGGGGATACAGCTATGGGGCACCACTATGGGGCAGACCTATACGGGCTATGGGGCACAGCTATGGGGCACTGTGTCGTTGTCAAAGTCCTCCTCACACGCGTCGCCAACGCCATCACCTGCAATGGGGCAGCTATGGGGCAGCTATGGGGCAGACCTATATGAGCTATGGGGCATGGCTACATCGGCTATGGGGCACAGCTATGGGGTACAGCTATGGGGCATGGGGCACAGCTATGGGGCACTGTGTTGTTGTCAAAGTCCTCCTCGCACGCGTTGCCAACGCCATCACCTTCTATGGGGCACTGCTATGGGGCAGACCTATATGGGCTATAGGGCACCTGCAACGGGGCACTGCTATAGGGCAGACCTCCATGGAGTAATGCTATGGGGTACAGCTATGGGGCAGACCTATATGGGCTATGGGGCACCACTATGGGGGACAGCTATAGGGTATGGCTATATGAAGTACTGCTATGGGGAACGGCTTTGGGGCACAGCTATATGGGCCATGGGGCACTGCTATGGGGCACAGCTATATGGGCTATGGGGCACGGCTATATGCCCCCAACCCCCATCGTCCCCCCCACCATCCAAGTCCTTCAGGTCACTTATGGGGCAGACCCCCCCAACCCCC
>NW_015440648.1:0-2639 GCF_001577835.2 Coturnix japonica | reverse complement strand
ATTAGGTATGGGGTTTGGATGGCTAGTTAGGGGGTTAATGGGGTTGATAGGGACGGTTATAGGGGGATCTATGGGTATGGGGGTTATAGGGGGTTATAGGGGGCTATAGGGGATCTATGGGGTTCATATGGTTCTATTGGGGTTGGAGATGGGGGGCTATAGGGGATCTATGGGGTTCCTATGGGAGTTCTATGGGGTTGGGATGGGCTATAGGGGGAGTTGTTATGGGGTTGGGATGGGTTTATGGGTTGGTGGGTGTTATAGGGGTTGGAGATGGTTCTATGGGGTTGTTATGGGCGTTCTATTGGGAGTTGTTATTGGGGGTTATAGGGGTTCTGTGGGAGTTGGGATGGTGTAATAGGGGTTGTGGATGGGGCATATTAGGGGTTATATGGGGTTTATGGGGTTGTTATGGGTTATAGGGGTATCTGTGGGGTATGGGATGGGGTACCCTCTAGGGAGGTTGGAGATTGGGTTAGGGGTTATAGGGGTTCTATGGGGTTGTTATGGGGTTATAGGGGTTCTGTGGGGGTATGGGATGGGGTTATAGGGCTCTATGGGGTTGGGATGGGGCATATAGGGGGAATCTAATGGTGGTTGGGATGCGGGCATATAGGGGATCTATGGGGTTGGAATGGGTTATAGGGGGATCTATGGGGTGGATGGGGGGTATAAGGGGGATCTATGGGTTCATATGGAGTGCTATGGGGTTGGATGGGGTTATAGGGGGTTGTTATTGGGGTTCTGATGGTGTTGTTATGGGGTTATAGGGGGTTCTAATGGGGTGGATGGGGCTATAGGGGAGATCTTATGGGAGTTACTAGCGGGTATATAGGGGGAAGTCTTGGGGGTATACGGGGATGTTTGGGGTCTATTGGGGTTACGTATGGCATAGGGGGTTGTTATGGGAGTTGGATGGGGTATAGGGTTGGGATGGGGTTATAGGGGGTTGTTATGGGGCGAATAGGAGTTTTGGCTATGGGTTCTAGGGGGTTCGTATGGGGGATTGGTATGGGGTTATAGGGGTTCGTTCTGGGGTTGGGATGGGTTCTTAATGGGTTACTTCTGGGGTTCTTATGGGTTGGGATGGTTTATAGGGGGATCTATGAGGTTTTATGGGGTTGGGATGGTTATATGGGGTTCTATGGGGTTCTATGGGGTTCTATTGGGGTTGGGATTGGGGCTATAGGGGTTCTATGGGTTGGGATGAGGTTATAGAGGGGATCTATGGGGTTCTAGGGGTTCTATGGGTAATATGGGGTTCTAGTGGGGTTGTTATGAGAATCTATGGGGTTTCTATGGAGGTTGGTGATATGGGGTTGTTATGGGTTCATGCGGTTCTATGTGGGGCTCTATTGGGGTTCATATGGGGTTGTTATGGGGTTCTATGGGTTCTATGGGGTATCTATTGGGGTTGTTATGGGGATACTATGGGTTTCTATGGGTTTGTTTATGGGGCTCTATGGAGTTCTATGGGTTGTTATGGGGTTCTATGGGGTTGTTATGGGGTTTCTATGGGGTATTGGGGTTGTTATGGGGTTGTTAAGGGGTTCTGTGTGGTTCTATGGGGCTCTATGGGGTTCTATGGGGTTCTATGGGGCTGGGGATGGTGCTATGGGGTTCTATGGGGTTGTTATGGGGTTCTATGGGGCTGGGGATGGTGCTATGGGGTTCTATGGGGTTGCTATGGGGCTGGGGTTGCCATGGTGACACGGTTGCCATGTCGATCCCGTTGCCATGGTGACAGTTGCCATGGTGACACCGTGGCCATAGTGATGCTGCCTCCATGTTACTGTTCCTATGGTGCTGCTGTTGCCATGGTGCTGTGGTTGCTATGTCGATCCCGTTGCCATGGTGACGGTTGCCATGGTTCCCGTTGCCAGGGACGTGATGCAGAACCACCTGCTGCAGCTGCTGTGTCTGGTGGCCATGGAGAAACCGGCGTCAACAAACCCCGACGACGTCAGGGATGAGAAGGTGGGAGATGGATGGGATTATATGGGATTATATAGGATATAATGGGGTTATATAGGGTTATATAGGGGATATATGGGGTATAATGGGGTTATATGGGGTTATATAGGGGATATATGGGGTTATATGGGGTTATATGGGGTTATATGGGGTTATATGGGATTATATGGGGTTATATGGGGTTATATGGGGGATATATGGGGTTATATAGGGGATATATAGGGATATATGGGGTTATATAGGGGTATATGGGGTTATATGGGGTTATATGGGGTTATATGGGGATATATGGGGTTATATGGGGTTATATGGGGTTATATAGGGGATATATGGGGTTATATGGGGTTATATAGGGGATATATGGGATATAATGGGGTTATATGGGGTTATATGGGGTTATATGGGGTTATATGGGGTTATATGGGATATAATGGGGTTATATGGGGTTATATAGGGGATATATGGGACATAACGGGGTTATATAGGATGTAATGGGGTTATATAGGGGATATATGGGGTTATATGGGGTTATATGGGGTTATATAGGGGTATATAGGGGATATATGGGGATATATGGGGTTATATGGGGTTATATAGGGTTATATGGGGGGATATGGGGTTATATGGGGTTATATGGGGTTATATGGGGTTATATGGGGTTATAT
>NW_015440647.1:0-2641 GCF_001577835.2 Coturnix japonica | reverse complement strand
TGGGGGGCAGCTGGGGATGGGGGGCAGCTGGGGATGGGGGGCAGCTGGGGATGGGGGGCAGCTGGGGATGGGGGGCAGCTGGGGATGGGGGGGAGCTGGGGATGGGGGGCAGCTGGGGATGGGGGCTGCTTCCCCCTCTCTGTCTCCCAGCCCCTGCTGGGTTGCTCCCTGCTGAGCACTGCATGCTCAGGGTGCTCCACAGCCTCGATATTATAATTACTATTAAAAAACCCCATAAATAAAATCCTCAAACGGTGGCAAAAATCCCCAATTGAGGGTGTGGGGGGGGGGGGCAACAAACAGGCTCCAAACAGCACGTTTGGCTTCAGCTCTGAGTTACCATCGCCTTCCATTGCAGCAGGGTCAGAGCAGCCCCAGGGCTGCAATAGGAGGATGAGGAGGAAGGGATGAAGGGGCTGAAGGCTGCAGGGCTCCCAATGCAGATGGATGGCAGTGCATAGAGCTGCACCGTGGGCATGGGAGGCTGAAACCTCCTGCCGTGCGCTCGGGGCGGTTTCGCTGCTCAGTGCTGACAGACAGGTTTGCCATTCCCAGCCAAACAAAGCAGCAGAACCCAGTTCATTTCTCCCCCCCACCCCCCATCCCACACGTCCAAAGGGAGGCAGCAATGAAAGCAAATGGATTTGAGGAGCTGGAAGGAGGCAGCACGGCCCCACTGTGTTAATAGCAGAGCGGGTCTGTCCAGGGATGGGGAGCAGAATGGCCTGGGATGCAAAGGATCTCAGTGAGCAGCAGCTCCAACCTCTGACCATCCCATGGACCCTCCGACCATCCCATTGGCCCCCTGACCATCCCATTGACCCCCTGACCATCCCATTAATCCTCTGACCATCCCATTGACCCCCTGACCATCCCATTAACCCTCTGACCATCCCACTGATCCTCTGACCATCCCATTAACCCCCAACCATCCTATTGACCCTCTGACCATCCCATTGATCCTCTCACCATCCCATTAACCCTGTGACCATCCCAGTACCCCCCTGACCATCCCATTTACCCTCTGACCATCCCACTGACCCTCCAACCATCCCATTTACCCTCTGACCATCCCATTGACCCTCTCACCATCCCACTGACCCCCTGACCATCCCATTTACCCTCTGACCATCCCATTAATCCTCTCATCATCCCATGGACCCCCTGACCATCCCATTAATCCACTGACCATCCCATGGACCCCCTGACGATCCCATTGACCCTCTCACCATCCCATTGACCCTCCGACCATCCCATGGACCCTCCAACCATCCCAGTACCCCCCCAACCATCCCATTGACCCTCTGACCATCCCATGGACCCTCTCACCATCCCATGGACCCTCTCACCATCTCCAGGGCCCTCCTCACTCTCCATCCCCTCTCTCCTCCATTCCCCACCATCAACCAGAGCCCAAAACCCCTCAACCAACTTCTCCCCCTTCTCTCCAATCGATGCCCACAGCACCAGGACTCACCACCAGCCCCCAAAGCTCCAGCCCAGCCCCTGCCTTCAGCTGGGAGCTCTCAGCCATGGTGCAGCTCAAGGCTTCCAGCAGCTCTGCCAGCACCATCCCAGCACACGGAGGGATGCCATGGAGGAGAAGCTGAGCTCTGGGTGCTGCTGTTGGGCTCGGGGAGCAGCTCAGCCCTCAGCCCAGATCTCAGTTCACATCTCAGCCCCGATCTCAGCTCTCAGCCCAGCTCTCACTTCTCAGTTCAGCTCTCAGCCCATCTCTCAGCCCAGCTCAGCCCTCAGCCCAGCTCTCAGCCCTCAGTTCACATCTCAGCCCAGATCTCAGCCCAGCTTCCAGGCCCGATCTCAGCTCTCAGCCCATCTTCCAGCCCTCAGCTCTCACTTCTCAGTTCAGCTCTCAGCCCATCTCTCAGCCCAGCTCAGCTCTCAGCCCTCAGTTCACATCTCAGCCCATCTCTCAGCCCAGCTCAGCTCTCAGCCCAGATCTCAGCCCTCAGTTCACATCTCAGCCCAGATCTCAGCCCAGCTTCCAGCCCCGATCTCAGCTCTCAGCCCATCTCTCAGCCCTCGGCCCAGCTCTCACTTCTCAGTTCAGCTCTCAGCCCATCACTCAGCTCAGATCTCAGCTCTCAGCCCAGAGCCCAGCTCTCAGCCCATCTCTCAGCCCAGCTTTCAGCTCAAATCTCAGCCCATCTCTCAGCCCAGCTGAGTGTATTAAAGTCACGGTGTGTTTCAACTCATCCCTTCGGTGGCAGCTTTGGGACGTGGAGAAATAAAGACAAAGGCTGATGATGGTTCTCAGTTGGAGCTGCCGATGGGGCCGGGATGGAGCAGCTCGGAGCCCACCCCGAGGTGGGGAGGGGCAGAATTAAATGGGGGGGGGGGGGTTTAAATCACCACGACGGAGCCACTGGGAACGGACGGGAGAGAAACGGAGCCTGGGGCGGCACCGGAGCTGCGGGGTGATAAACGGAACGGAACGGAATGGAATGGAATGGAACGGAATGGAACAGAATGGAACAGAATGGAATGGAACGGAACGGAACGGAACGGAACGGAACGGAACGGAACGGAATGGAACGGAATGGAACGGAACGGAATGGAATGGAACGGAATGGAACGGAACGGAACAGAATGGAACGGAATGGAACGGAATGGAATGGAA
>NW_015440646.1:0-2653 GCF_001577835.2 Coturnix japonica | reverse complement strand
CAGCCATCAGGTCAACCCATAGAACCCTATGGGAACACACAGCCATCAGGTCAACCCATAGAGCCCTATGGGAACACACAGCCATCAGGTCAACCCATAGAACCCTATGGGAACACAGAGCCATCAGGTCAACCCATAGAGCCACATGGGAACACACAGCTATCAGGTCAACCCATAGAGCCATATGGGAACATACAGCCATCAGGTCAACCCATAGAGCCCTATGGGAACACACAGCCATCAGGTCAACCCATAGAGCCATATGGGAACATACAGCCATCAGGTCAACCCATAGAACCCTATGGGTGCATCAGCCATCAGGTCAACCCATAGAACCCTATGGGAACACACAGCCATCAGGTCAACCCATAGAGCCACATGGGAACACAGAGCCATCAGGTCAACCCATAGAACCCTATGGGAACACACAGCCATCAGGTCAACCCATAGAACCCTATGGGAACACACAACCATCAGGTCAACCCATAGAACCCTATGGGAACACACAGCCATCAGGTCAACCCATTAAACCCTATGGGAACACACAGCCATCAGGTCAACCCATAGAACCCTATGGGAACACACAGCCATCAGCTCAACCCATAGAGCCCTATAGGAGCATACAGCCATCAGGTCAACCCATAGAGCCCTACGGGAGCACACAGCCATCAGGTCATCCCATAGAACCCTACGGGAATACACAGCCATCACGTCAACCCATAGAACCCTATGGGAACACACAGCCATCAGGTCAACCCATTAAACCCTATGGGAGCATACAACCATCAGGTCAACCGATTAAATCCAATGGGGGCACACAGCCATCAGGTCAACCCATTAAAACCCATGGGAGCATCAGCCATCAGGTCAACACATAGAGAACAATCATTAGGTCAACCCATAGAGCCCTATGGGAACAGACAACCATCAGGTCAACCCATAGAGTCCTATGGGAAAACACAGCTATCAGGTCAACCCATAGAACCCTATGGGAGCATCAGCTATCAGGTCAACCCATAGAGCCACATGGGAACACACAGCCATCACGTCAACCCATAGAACCCTATGGGAACACACAGCCATCAGGTCAACCCATAGAGCCCTATGGGAACACACAGCCATCAGGTCAACCCATAGAGCCACATGGGAACACACAGCTATCAGGTCAACCCATAGAGCCCTATGGGAACACACAGCCATCAGGTCAACCCATAGAACCCTATAGGAGCACACAGCCATCAGGTCAACCCATAGAACCCTATGGGAACACACAGCTATCAGGTCAACCCATAGAGCCACATGGGAACACACAGCCATCAGGTCAACCCATAGAACCCTATGGGAACACACAGCCATCAGGTCAACCCATAGAGCCACATGGGAACACACAGCCATCAGGTCAACCCATAGAGCACTATGGGAGCACACAGCCATCAGGTCAACCCATAGAACCCTATGGGAACACACAGCCATCAGGTCAACCCATAGAATCCTATGGGAACACACAGCTATCAGGTCAACCCATAGAGCCACATGGGAACACACAGCCATCAGGTCAACCCATAGAACTCTATGGGAACGTCAGCCATCAGGTCAACCCATAGAATCCAATGGGGGCATACGGCCATCAGGTCAACCCATTAAAAGCCATGGGAATATCAGCCATCAGGTCAACCCATAGAGCCCTATTGGAACACACAGCCATCAGGTCAACCTATGGAACCCTATGGGAGCATCAGCCATCAGGTCAAGCCTTAGAGCAATTAATTACCCAGCAGCCAATCAGGATCTTCTCCCCACGACTGACATACAACGTAGCCAATCAGACCGACAGAATGTCACAAATCCCGCCCACAGAGCCCTCAGCCAATCACCGCTCTCCTAATAGTCCCGCCTACCGCCACTAAACCAATCATCGCTCTCTCCTCCCGCCCTCAGAGCTGTCAGCCAATCACCTTGCTCCATCACTGTAGCCCCGCCCCCTCATTTCACTTTACGACAGCTCTGCTTTACGGCAGGCAGCGCTTTACGGCAGCAGCCTATAGAGCAGGCTGCGTGTGGTGCAGGCCTCCCGCCCTCAGAGCTCTCAGCCAATCACAGCTCTCCCTCTCTGTAGCCCCGCCCCCATCGTGTCACTTTACGACAGCTCCGCTTTACGGCACGCAGCGCTTTACGGCAGCGGCCTATAGAGGAGGCGGCGTGTGGTGCGGGTAATGGCGGACGGGTCTTAACGGGGCCTTGACGTTACCGGGGTGTTCCCGGTGGGTCTCGAACGGGGTTATAAGGTTCTATTATCCTTCTCACAGCAACATGGCGGTGATGGAGCCCAAAGGAGCTGAGGAAGAAACCTCGGCCTCCATGGAGGGCTCCCAACCGGAAGAGGATGAGGAACCGGAAGCGGAAGAGGAAGCGGAGGCGGAAGTGGAAGGGAAACCGGAAGAGGAAGCGAAACCGGAAGCGGAAGAGCGGAAGCGGAAGAAGGTTCCGGTTCCGGGGGTGGTTTATCTCAGTTACATCCCGCCCGGCTTCGGACCGAGACAATTGAGGACGTTGTTGGGGCCACACGGGGAACTGGGACGGGTCTTCCTGCAGCCGAGGGGTGAGTGAGGGGATATAGGGGGGATATGGGGGGTCTATGGGGGGATATGGGGAG
>NW_015440645.1:0-2681 GCF_001577835.2 Coturnix japonica | reverse complement strand
CTTTCATTGTTTTTTCTATTTAACCCATATTTTCCCATTCTGTTTGCAAGAATACTCTAGGTGAGATAGAAAGAGGGATAGGAGGGAAAGAAAGTTATAGGTTGCCTTCTATTTCACATCTGTGGGCAGAATTAATCTCTGATATCATGAAGACACCGTTAGAAATATAAAAAGACATTTCTTTCTGGAAGGGGGGAGGAGAATAAAATAATTCTTATCAAGTCATCTTACTTAAAAGCAAAGAAATCTAACTTAACTGCATATTTTTTATCTACATAGGTTACAGCCTGATTAGTTTCTCTCTTCTCATTTGCTAGGAAGTAATCCATGAAGGAGCCTTTGAAGAAAAAGGTTATTTAAGTTAGTGCAAGGGGACCTGATTTTGAGTTGCAAGACGACCTAGTTATGAGTCATAGGACATGATTTAGAAAGGGAAAATGTCACTATTGCAAGAATCTTTGACCTACAAAAGGGAAGTCACAATGGCAGACAGATTGTTTTGTTCAAAAGACTTGGCAGGAAAAAGCACTGTCTGGGCAAAACTGCAAAACCTACGAAATTTGTGTCTGTAGATTCAATTGGCCATTTTAGCCTTTACTGATAAATATGGGTGGTATTATAAATAAGCATCTCCACTATCTCCACTCCACTATTTCAGTGATATCTCTCTGGTTCACAAGCTTGCTTAGCATTCCAGAATGCTTGCTACCCTTTTATAAAGCCTTTGCATACTGAGCTAAGGGCTGGATTTTCTCACGTTTTCTTCTGGCTGTGTATTTAAAACCTTTTTATATATGTCACTTACTGTATATTACCAATTATGGCATTGTGTTAAATTGACTACTGATTAAGTACTAATCAGAGCTAGTAAGAATCATACAATCTAATCTTGTGAATTATCATGTTAATAAACCACAAATTGCTATTAAACGTAGAGCCATGTAGAAATCAATTCACTATATAAAGCCATTCTGGCTAAAGGAAGTAAGCACAGTGATACTTAAATGTTGAGTGTGAAGCCATCTGGAACTGAACTTGATGTTAAAAACAAGAAGAAGGGATTCTATACATACATTGGCCAGAAGAGGAAGGCTAAGAAGAGCACACCTTCTTTGGGAAATGAGAAAGGAGAACTGACTATGATAGATACAGAGAAGGCTGAGGTACTAAATGAATTTTTTGCCTCATAGCTAGCATTACAATATCTTTGACCTCAGCATTGCTTGGGCTGTAGAATATCTTAGTTTTGTGCCTGGAAGTCAATAAATCTGGCCTAGATGCAGTACTCCAGGTGGGGCCTTATGTGGGCAGAATAAAGAGGGACAATCACCTCTCTGTCCCTGCTGGCCACCCCTCTTTTGGTGGATCCAGGCTACCATTGACCTTCCAAGCTGCAAGTGCACACTGTTGGCTCATGTTCAGTTTTTTATCCACCAGGACTACCAGGTCCTTCTCCACAGGGCTGCTTTCAAGGAGTTCTTCTCCCAGTTTGTATACATATCTGGGATTCTTCCAACCCAAGTGCAAAACCTTACACTTTGCTATGCTGAACCTCATTAGGTTCACATGGGCCCACCTTTTGAGTTTGTTGAGGTCCCTCTGGATGGCATCCCTTCCTTCTAATGTGTCAACTGCACCACTCAGCTTGGTGTCATCTGCAAACTTGCTGAAGATGCCCTTGAGCCCATCGTAAGTGTCACTGATGAAGATGTTGAAGAGCACTGGTTCCAAGTCAGACCCCTGGGAGACACCTCTCACGGTACCACTTTGCTCAAAGCCTCATCCAGCCTGGCCTTGACTGCCTCCAGGATGGACCATCCAGAGCTAAAGCAAAAAAAATTACAGGAACAGGTGGAGAGAACTTTTTCTTCTAATACAACAAGAAACTGAAGACTAATTGAATCCAGACAATACATAAATAATTCATAAATGTCAATATTATGAAATTTATAGATATTGATCAAGGAAGAAAACAGATGTTTGGAAAAAGGTATTCACAAAGAAGGTGTTTGGGCCCTGGCATTGGCTCCTCAGGGCAGTGGTCACAGCCCCAAACTGCTGGAGCTCAAGAAGAATTCAAACATCACACTCAGACATAGGGTCTGAATTTTGAGTTGTCCTGTGTGGAGACAGAAGCTGGACTTGATGATCCTTATGGGTCCCTTCTAACTCACAGAATCACAGAATCACAGAATTACCCGGGTTGGAAGGGACCTCAAGGATCATGTAGTTCCAACCCCCCTGCCTAGCAGGGCCACCAAACATACACATTTACTAGATCAGGTTGCCCAGGCCCCGTCCAACTGGTCTTGAAGCAGCCTCCAAGCGTAACAACGGCATCCACAACGCTCCACTGGCAGCCTGTTCCAGGACCTAACCACCCTCTAGTAAAGAACTTTCCCCCATAACAGTCCAACCCTAAATCTTCCCTCCTTTCAACTTTAAAAGCCCATTTCCCCTAGTCCTTGCTATGTATCAGCCCGTTCGAAGAGTTATCTCCCCGTCTGGGAAAGGGCCCTTCAGTATTGAAAGCTTGCAATGAGGTCACCTCGCAACCTGCTCTTCTCCAGGCTGAACAAACCCAACTCCCTCAGCTGTCGCTCATAGGGGAGGTCATCCAGCCCCCTGATTAAACATCTTTGTGCCCCCTGGACCCCTTTCCAAAATTCCATATCTTTTTG
>NW_015440644.1:0-2688 GCF_001577835.2 Coturnix japonica | reverse complement strand
GAATGGGGATGGATGGGGGGCACAGGGATGGGTGGATGGGGGGGATGCATGAACAGAACAACTGCTATCAGCAGCAGTACTAGTAGAAGTAGTAGTACTATACTACAAGTAGTAGTAGCAGCAGTAGTAGTAGTGGCTATAGTAATAGAACTAGCACTAGTTTAAGTAGTAGCAGTAGCGGTATAGTAGTAGTAATAGTAGAAGTAGCAATAATAGTACTGTAGAAGCAATAGTAGTGGTACTAGTAATACTACTAATATTAGTACTCTTAGTACTACTAGTAATATTACCATTAGTAGTAGTATAGCATTAGTTGCTGTAGTACGAGTAATAGTAGTAGAACTAGCGCTAGTAGTATTGATAGTAGTAGTGATAGTAGTAGTAGTGTTAGTAGTAGTAGTGTTAGTAGTAGTAGAATTAGTAGTAGTGTTGTTAGTAGTAGTAGTATTAGTAGTAATGGTAGTTTTAGTAGTAGTAGTAGTAGTAGTGTTAGTAGTAGTGTTAATAGCAGTAGTAGTAGTGTAGTAGTAATGTATATTTAGTAGTAGTAGTGATAGTAGTAGAAATAGTGTTAGTAGTAGTAGTGGTGGTAGTAGTAGTAGTGTTAGTAGTAGTAGTGATAGTAGTAGAAATAGTGTTAGTAGTAGTAGTGCTAGTAGTAGTAGTGTAATTGTAGTAGTGCTAGTAGTAGTAGTGTTAGTAGTGGTAGTGTTAATAGCAGTAGTAGTAGTGTTAGTAGTAGTAGTGATAGTAGTAGTAGTGATAGTAGTAGAAATAGTGTAGAGTAGTAGTAGTGGTAGTAGTAGCAGTAGCGTAGTAGTAGTAGTAGTGTTAGTAGTAGTAGTAGTGGTGGTGATAGTAGCAGTAGTGATAATAGTGGTAGTAGTAGTGGTAGTAGTAGTGATAGTAGTAGTGTTAGTAGTGATAGTAGTAGTGTTACTACTAGTAGTAGTGTTAGTAGTAGTGTTAGTAGTGGTAGTTGTAGTGGTAGTGCCGATAATAGTAGTAGTGTTACTACTAGTAGTGTTAGTAGTAGTGTTAGTAGTAGTGTTAGTAGTGATAGTAGTAGTGTTACTACTAGTAGTAGTGTTAATAGTAGTGGTAGTAGTGGTAGTTGTAGTGGTAGTGGTGATAGTAGTAGTAGTGTTACTACTAGTAGTGTTAGTAGTAGTGTTAATAGTAGTAGTGTTAGTAGTAGTGTTAGTAGTAGTGTTAGTAGTAGTGTTAGTAGTGGTAGTGTTAATAGCAGTAGTAGTAGTGTTAGTAGTAGTAGTGATAGTAGTAGAAATAGTGTAGAGTAGTAGTAGTGGTGGTGGTGATAGTAGCAGTAGTGTTAATAGTGGTAGTAGTAGTGTTAGTAGTAATGGTAGTGTTAGTAGTAGTGTTAGTAGTAGTGTTAGTAGTAGTGTTAGTAGTGATAGTAGTAGTGTTACTACTACTAGTAGTGTTAATAGTAGTGGTAGTAGTGGTAGTTGTAGTGGTAGTGGTGATAGTAGTAGTGTTACTACTAGTAGTGTTAGTAGTAGTGTTAGTAGTAGTAGTAGTAGTAGTAGTAGTAGTGTTAGTGTTAGTAGTAGTGTTAGTAGTAGTGTTAGTAGTAGTGTTAGTAGTGATAGTAGTAGTGTTACTACTAGTAGTAGTGTTAATAGTAGTGGTAGTTGTAGTGGTAGTAGTGATAGTAGTAGTGTTACTACTACTAGTAGTGTTAATAGTAGTGGTAGTAGTGGTAGTTGTAGTGGTAGTGGTGATAGTAGTAGTAGTGTTACTACTAGTAGTGTTAGTAGTAGTGTTAGTAGTAATGGTAGTGTTAGTAGTAGTGTTAGTAGTAGTGTTAGTGGTAATGGTAGTGTTAGTAGTAGTGTTACTAGTGATAGTAGTAGTGTTACTACTAGTAGTAGTGTTAATAGTAGTGGTAGTAGTGGTAGTTGTAGTGGTAGTGGTGATAGTAGTAGCAGTGTTACTACTAGTAGTGTTAGTAGTAGTGTTAGTAGTAATGGTAGTGTTAGTAGTAGTGTTAGTACTACTACTACTAGTAGTAGTGTTAGTAGTACTACTACTAGTAGTAGCAGTGCTCCGACCTCCTGTTTGCGTGGCGGTGCCAGCACGGTCCACATGTCGTAACATCCCGGCAGCTCAAACGTCGTCACCACCTGCGGCCGCACGCTGCGCTATGGGGGGACACAGCGACAGCACGCGTCATATGGGGCAGATGTGGGGCAGCTGTGGGGCAGGGCTATGGGGCAGCTATGGGGCAGGGATATGGGGCAGGGCTATGGGGCAGCTGTGGGGCAGCTGTGGGGCAGGGCTATGGGGCAGCTATGGGGCAGCTATGGGGTAGCTGTGGGGCAGGGCTATGGGGCAGCTGTGGGGCAGGGATATGGGGCAGCTATGGGGCAGGGATATGGGGCAGCTATGGGAAAGCTATGGGGTAGCTGTGGGGCAGGGCTATGGGGCAGCTATGGGGCAGGGATATGGGGCAGCTATGGGGCAGCTATGGGGTAGCTGTGGGGCAGGGATATGGGGCAGCTATGGGGCAGGGATACAGGGTAGCTATGGGGCAGATGTGGAGCAGGGCTATGGGGCAGGGCTATAGGGCAGCTATGGGGCAGCTATGGGGTAGCTGTGGGGCAGGGATATGGGGCAGCTATGGGGCAGCTATGGGGCAGCTATGGGGCAGCTATGGGGCAG
>NW_015440643.1:1659-2718 GCF_001577835.2 Coturnix japonica | reverse complement strand
GTCCAAGAGCATCAAAAGGCCCTGAAAAGCATCACAGAGCCACAGCCGGGAAGCTTGGGGTTTTCATGAGCAGCATCCGGAATGCTAGAGATTATTTGCTCCCATACACAATGGTAGCAGAGCCCTTGCTGCAGGCATCCCAAAGTCAGCCAAAATGGGAACACACCCAGAGCTCGGCCGCACGCACCCCACAGCCAGAGCGTTGTAAGCTGAGCTGCCTTGATGTTTCTTGCACTCATCCCAATCTCTGCAAATGAAGACTCGGAATGCAGCCAAAGTGTTGATTGAGCACGAGCGTGCCTTTATTCAATGGGACAAAGGAGGGGGTGTGAGGTCTGGTGGAAAGAAGGGACTCATCCTCTTTTGTCATCATGAGAGTGGCTCAGTGCTTGTGATGTTGCCCGGATCCTCTGTCTCTTGGCCTGATTCTATGCCCCCCTCCGAGATCCTTGGCTTGTCCTCTGTTATGCTGACCTGAGCCTGCATGGTAGTGTCGCTTTCTGGGCACTCGGGCTGTGCTGGTGCTGGGCTGTCCTCAAAAGCCACTGGGTTGCAATCTGGGCTGGTGCCTGAGGTGTCTGGCAGGCTCAGGTCAGCAGCTTCATCAGGGATAGCATGAATTATGGCTTGAAGCTGGATGATATTCTCCTCTCCATTGCTGCACTCACATAGAATGTTGTCTTTTGAACTGCAGCATCCTGTGCTTCCTAACAGCTCTATATTGATGGAAGCACAGGATGCTGCATCATCATATGTGCTGCGTCTTGGGGATATACAAGGGCTCGGGTCACCTAGGAAGGAGCAGATGTACAGCAGTTAGTGTCGAACGTTCGCAAGATGAACCATGGAGATTCTTGACATTTGGCTATGTAGTGGTGGTGGGCAGAAGCAAATAGGCTTCTAGCAACAGTGTCACTGTCTTGAAAGTGATCCTCGTGCAGGTCCAGCTCTTGTGTTGACAAGAGACTCATTTGGGAAAGACAGGGGTCAACTGAAGATGTCAGGCACGGCTTGAACACCAGAAGGAGGTACAAGCCCACTGAAAGCATCAATTCTACC
>NW_015440643.1:0-175 GCF_001577835.2 Coturnix japonica | reverse complement strand
GAGCAGTTCCCGGCCAGAGACGCCAGGTGCCTCATTAAATACTGCAGAGTCCTGGAAAACAAGAGAGGCAGATGTTCAGCACCAAAAAGTAAGCCGTGCTGCAGTACACAAAACAAACCTCACTTCATGCTGTTTGTTGTCATTGCTACCCTCTTTGAATATGAAGTAGATAAAA
>NW_015440642.1:4459-7220 GCF_001577835.2 Coturnix japonica | reverse complement strand
TATCTCTGGATCTGTCCCCATTTCCCCCCTCCATACCGACGTATCCGTTCTTCTCTCTACTCCTCATGTTTTCTCTCTACCTGTGCCCCATATCCGTGCCCCCCAACCCCCTTCTCTGCCCCCCAACTCCCTCCTAACTCCTCCCCCCCCTCCTCTCTCCCACCCAGGCCCCCCCTCGCCCCCCGCCATGGCTCAGACCCTGCACATAGAGATTCCCAACTTTGGGAACACCGTGCTGGGCTGCCTGAACGAGCAGCGCCTGCTGGGGCTGTACTGCGATGTCTCCATCGTGGTGAAGGGCCAGGCCTTCAAGGCACACCGTGCCGTGCTGGCTGCCAGCAGCCTCTACTTCCGAGACCTGTTCAACAGCAGCAAAAGCTCCGTGGTGGAGCTGCCGGCCGCCGTCCAGCCTCAATCCTTCCAACAGATCCTCAGCTTCTGTTACACCGGGCGCCTCAGCATGAACGTGGGCGACCAGTTCCTGCTGATGTACACGGCCGGGTTCCTGCAGATCCAGGAGATCATGGAGAAAGGCACCGAGTTCTTCCTGAAGGTCAGCTCTCCCAGCTGCGACTCTCAGGGGCTGCACGGGGAGGAAGCTCCGTCCTCGGAGCCTCAGAGCCCGGTGGCTCAGACCTCCAGCTGGTCCTCCGGAGGGGGGGGGGCTGCGGCGGCGGCTGCGTTACCGTTGGTATCGAGGGTGAAAACGGAGCAAGGGGAACCCGACGGGGTGCAGTGCACCATCGTGGTCAAGCGGCTTTGGGACGGTGGCAACAAAGATGGAGGCAACGGCAGCAGGAAGATGGCCAAGTTCTCCACCCCAAAAAGCGGCCGGCAACAAACACAAGGAGGAGCCATGACGGCCAACAACGCGGACCAGACCAGCCCGGGGGGCACGTCCAGCGCCTACACCAGCGACAGCCCCGGCTCCTTCCATAACGAGGAGGATGAGGAGGAGGACGGTGGGGAGGAAGGTTCGGACGAGCAGTACCGGCAGATCTGCAACATGTACGCCATGTACAGCATGATGAACGTGGGGCCCGCAGGTGAGCCCCAACCACGTGGAACGAGGGGGCGGGGTCACGGGTAGACACGCCCACAAAGGGGGCGTGGTCAAAGAGAAACGCCGCCCACTGTGTGTTGGCATTGGTCTGTTGGCTGTGAGGCCACGCCTACTGGGAGGAGCCATTCTAAAGCTCTGCCCACTTGGAGGGGCTGTTCTGAAGCTCCACCCACTGGGAGGAGCCATCCTGAAGCTCCGCCCACTGGGCGCCATTGGGGCGTTCCCATTGGCTGAGATTGAGTGGTCACGCCCACTGGGAGGGGCCACTCTGAAGCCCCACCCACTGTGTGCTGTCACATGTACAGCATGATGAACGTGGGGCCCGCAGGTGAGCCCCGACCACGTGTACAAAGGGGGCGGGGTTACGGGTCGCCACGCCCACAAGGGGGTGTGGCCAAAGAGGAAACCCCGCCCACTGCGTGTTGGCATTGGTCTGTTGGCTGTGAGGCCACGCCCACTGGGAGGAGCCACCCTGAAGCTCTGCCCACTGGGGTGGTGGTGGTGGTGGTGTGTGTGTTTTGTTGTGGGCGTGGCCAAAGAGAAAAGCCCCGCCCACTGCGTGTTGGCATTGGTCTGTTGGCTGCGAGGCCACGCCCACTGGGAGGAGCCACTCTAAAGCCCCGCCCACTGGGAAGGAGCCATCATGAAGCCCCGCCCACTGGGAGGAGCTATCATAAAGCCCCGCCCACTTGAGTCATTGGGGGCGTGGTCAAAGCAAAAGCCCCGCCCACTGCGTGCTGTCATTGGTCTGTTGGCTGTAAAGCCACGCCCACTGAGAGGAGCCATCCTGAAGCTCCGCCCACTGGGCGCCGTTGGGGCGTTCCCATTGGCTGAGGGTGGGTGGCCGTTCAGAAGTCCCGCCCACTGGGAGTCATTGGGGGTGTGGTCAAAGTGAAAGCCCCGCCCACTGCACGTTGTCATTGGTCCGTTGGCTGTGAGCCCACGCCCACTGGGAGGGGCCACCCTGAAGCTCCGCCCACTGGGAGGAGCCAATCTGAAGCTCCGCTCACTAGGCGTTATTGAGGGCGTGGTCAAAGCGAAAGCCCCGCCCACTGCGCGCTGTCATTGGTCGGGTGGCTGTGAGGCCACGCCCACTGGGAGGGGCCATCCTGAAGCCCCGCCCACTGGGAGGAGCCATTCCGCCCACTGGGGCATCATTGTGGCGTTCCCATTGGCTGAGGGTGGGTGGCCACGCCCACTGGGAGGAGCCGTTCTGAAGCCCCCGCCTACTGGGTGTCCTTGGGGCGTTCCCATTGGCTGGTGTTGGGTGGCCACGCCCACTGGGAGGGGTCATTCTGAATCCCCGCCCACTGGGCGCTGTTGGGGGCGTGGTCAAAGCGAAAGCCCCGCCCACTGCATGCTGTCATTGGTCTGTTTGCGGTGAGGCCACGCCCACTGGGAGGGGCCATCCCGAAGCCCCGCCCACTAGGAGGAGCCATTCTGAAGCCCCCGCCCACTGGGTGTCCATGGGGCGTTCCCATTGGCTGGTGTTGGGTGGCCACACCCACTGGGAGGGGTCATTCTGAAGCCCCGCCCACTGGGCGCTGTTGGGGGCGTGGTCAAAGAGATAGCCCCGCCCACTGCGTGCTGTCATTGGTCTGTCGGCTGTGAGGCCACGCCCACTGGGAGGAGCCACTCTGAAGCTCCGCCCACTGTGCGACATTGGGTTGTCCCCATGTCCCCCCTCCCACCCTGTGC
>NW_015440642.1:0-1327 GCF_001577835.2 Coturnix japonica | reverse complement strand
GATGAGGAGGAGGACGGGGGGGAGGAAGGTTCGGACGAGCAGTACCGGCAGATCTGCAACATGTACGCCATGTACAGCATGATGAACGTGGGGCCTGCAGGTGAGCCCCGACCACGTGGAACGAGGGGGCGGGGTTACGGGTCGCCACGCCCACAAGGGGGTGTGGCCAAAGAGAAACCCCGCCCACAGCGTGTTGGCATTGGTCTGTTGGCTGTGAGGCCACGCCCACTGGGATGGGGCACCATGAAGCTCCGCCCACTGGGAGGAACCATCATGAAGCTCCGCCCACTGTGACGAGCTGTCCCGAAGCCCCGCCCACTAAGCGTCGTTGGGGGCGTGGTCAAAGCGAAAGTCCCGCCCACTACGTGTTGTCATTGGTCTGTTGACGGTAAGGCCACGCCCACTGCGATGAGCCACTCTAAAGCTCCGCCCACTAGGAGGAGCCGTTCTGAAGCTCCGCCCACTGTGAGTCGTTGGGGGCGTGGTCAAAGCGAAAGCCCCGCCCACTGCGTGTTGTCATTGGTCTGTTGGCTGCGAGGCCACGCCCACTGGGAGGAGCCATTCTAAAGCTCCGCCCACTGGGTGTCGTTGGGGCGTTCCCATTGGCTGAGAGTGGGTGGCCGTTCAGAAGTCCCGCCCACTGGGAGTCATTGGGGGTGTGGTCAAAGTGAAAGCCCCGCCCACTGCACGTTGTCATTGGTCTGTTGGCTGTGAGCCCACGCCCACTGGGAGGGGCCACCCTGAAGCTCCGCCCACTGGGAGGAGCCAATCTGAAGCTCCGCCCACCGTGAGTCGTTGGGGGCGTGGTCTAAGTGAAAGCCCCGCCCACTGTGCGCTGTCATTGGTCTGTTGGCTGTAAGGCCACGCCCACTGGGAGGGCCCATTCTGAAGCCCCGCCCACTGGGATTTGTTGGGGGCGTGGTCAAAGCGAAAGCCCCGCCCACTGCGTGCTGTCATTGGTCTGTTGGCTGTGAGGCCACGCTCACTGGGAGGAGCCATCGTGAAGCCCCGCCCACTGGGCATCGTTGGGGTGTTCCCATTGGCTGAGGGTGGGTGGCCACGCCCACTGGGAGGAGCCGTTCTGAAGCTCCGCCCATTGGGAAAGGGTCGTTCTGAAGCTCCGCCCACTGGGCGTCGTTGGGGCGTTCCCATTGGCTGAGGGTGATGGCCACGCCCACTGGGAGGGGCCACGCTGAAGCACCGCCCACTGGGAGTCGATGTGGGCGTGGCCAAAGAGAAAGCCCCGCCCACTGTGTGCTGTCATTGGTCTGTTGGCTGTGAGGCCACGCCCACTGGGAGGAGCCACTCTGAAGCTCCGCCCACTGTG
>NW_015440641.1:0-2776 GCF_001577835.2 Coturnix japonica | reverse complement strand
GAAACAGCCATTTTACCTCTTGGGGGAGCCTTGAAACCGACATTTCCCCCCTACCCCTCCCCAAAACCCCCCCGTAACCCGATTTTTACGGGGTTTTTTCCCATTTTCCCCCTTTTTCAGCCCAAAACTCACCAGGTCTCATAGGTTGGGGTGGTCTCCCCCAAAATAACCCCCCCACCACCTCAGCCCTCGAAACAGCCATTTTACCTCTTGGGGGAGCCTCGAAACCGACATTTTCCCCCCAAACCCTCCCAAAAAACCCCAATTAACCCGATTTTCATGGGGTTTTTTCCCCATTTTTTGCCTGAAATCCCCATTTTTGACCCCAAAAATAACCCCCACATCCCTCCCAGCCCTCCCAGCACTAGAAACCGACATTTTACCTCTTGGGGGAGCCTCGAAACCGACATTTCCCCCCTAACCCTCTCAAAAACCCCCCCGTAACCCGATTTTTACGGGGCTTTTTCCCATTTTCCCCCTTTTTCACCCCAAAACTCACCAGGTCTCATGGTTTGGGGTGGTCTCCGTCCCGGTATCTCTCCGGGGGGGGGGTCCCAATCTTCCTTCCCCCTTCGGCAGCACCCACAGCACCCACAGCAGCCCCCCAGGCGGCGCCAGAAGGAGCCACGGGGGGGGCGGGATGAAGGGGGGGGGGACGACGACGGCGCCCCCCGATGGCGGAGGCTGGCAGCCGCCCAACGGCCAGCGTCCATACGGGGATCCGGCATGGCCTGGGGACCAGTATGGACCGGTATAGACCAGTAAGGACCGGTAGGGACCAGTATGGACCAGTTTGGGGCAGTATGGACCAGTAGGGACCAGTATGGACCAGTTTGGGGCAGTATGGACCAGTATGGACCAGTATGGACCAGTATGGGGCAGTATGGATCAATAGGGACCGGTAGAGATCAATATGGACAAGTATGGACCAGTAGGGACCAGTAGGGATCAATATGGACCAGTAGGGATCAACAGGGACCAGTATGGACCAGTAGGGACCAGTAGGGACCAGTATGGACCGATAGGGATCAATAGGGACCAGTATGGACCAGTATGGACCAGTATGGACCCATTGGAACCAGTTGGGGGCGGTATGGATCAATACGGACCAATATGGACCAGTATGGACCAGTATGGATCAATACGGATCAATATAGACCAGTATGGACCAGTATGGACCAGTAGGGACCAGTATGGACCAGTAGGGACCAGTAGGGACCAGTAAGGACCGGTAGGGATCAATAGGGACCAGTTTGGGGCAGTATGGACCAGTATGGACCAGTATGGATCAATAGGGACCAGTGTGGATCAATACGGACCAGTATGGATCAATAGGGACCAGTATGGATCGGTATGGACCAGTATGGACCAGTAGGGACCAGTATGGATCAATATGGATCAATATGGACCAGTATGGACCAGTATGGACCAGTAGGGACCAGTAGGGATCAATATGGTCCAGTAGGGACTGGTATGGATCAATATGGATCAATATGGACCAGTATGGACCAGTATGGACCAGTATGGACCCATTGGGACCAGTAGGGACCAGTATGGATCAATACGGATCAATATGGACCAGTAGGGACCAGTATGGATCAATATGGACCAGTAGGGACCAGTATGGATCAATACAGATCAGTAGGGATCAGTATCCCCCCAGTGTGGCCCAGTACGGCCCAATTACCCCCAATATAGACCAGTTACCCCCAGTATAACCCAGTATAACCCAGTACAGCCCCATTACCTCCCATTATAACCTAATACAGACCAGTACAACCCCATTACCTCCCATATAACCCTATACAGACCAGTATCCCCCCATACAACCCCATTACCTCCCATTATAACCCCATACAGACCAGTATAACCCAATACAGACCAGTACAGCCCCATTAAATCCCATTATAACCCAGTACAGCCCCATTACCTCCCATATAACCCAGTACAGCCCCATTAAATCCCATATAACCCCATACAGCCCATTATAACCCTATACAGACCAGTACAACCCCATTACTTCCCATATAACCCAGTACAGCCCCATTAAATCCCATATAACCCAGTACAGCCCCATTACCTCCCATATAACCCTATACAGCCCAGTATAACCCCATACAGCCCAGTATAACCCCATTAAATCCCATTATAACCCTATACAGCCCAGTATAACCCCATACAGCCCATTATAACCCCATTACCTCCCATATAACCCCATACAGCCCAGTACAACCCCATTACCTCCCATTATAACCCTATACAGCCCAGTATCCCCCCATACAACCCCATTACCTCCCATATAACCCCATACAGACCAGTATAACCCCATTAAATCCCAGTATAACCCAGTATAGACCAGTACAGCCCCATTAAATCCCATATAACCCAGTACAGCCCCATTACTTCCCATATAACCCAGTACAGCCCCATTAAATCCCATATAACCCAGTACAGCCCCATTACCTCCCATATAACCCCATACAGACCAGTATAACCCCATTAAATCCCAGTATAACCCCATTAAATCCCATTATAACCCTATACAGCCCAGTATCCCCCCATACAACCCCATTACCTCCCATATAACCCCATACAGCCCAATATCCCCCCATATAACCCCATTACCTCCCAGTACAGCCCAGTATAACCCCATACAACCCCATTACCTCCCATATAACCCTATACAGACCAGTATAACCCCATTACCTCCCAGTATAACCCAGTATGGACCAGTATCCACCCCATACAGCCCAGTCCCCCCTAACCCCGCCCCATA
>NW_015440640.1:0-2780 GCF_001577835.2 Coturnix japonica | reverse complement strand
AACACGAGTGAGACCCAGTGGACAAGTGACAACCCATGACACAGTGACACAGGTGCACAATGAGCACCAACGACACAGTGACACAGTGACACAGTGACACAGTGACACAGTGACACAGTGACACAACGACACAGTGACACAGTGACACAGTGACACAGTGACACAACGACACAGTGACACAGTGACACAACGACACAGTGACACAGTGACACAGTGACACAGTGACACAACGACACAGTGACACAACGACACAGTGACACAGTGACACAGTGACACACCAGCTGACACAACGACCCAGATAGGAGGCACAGTGAACACGAACGCACACCGAGTGACCGGAGCTGACACGAGTGACCAGCCAGTGACACCGTAGGAAACTCAGCATGACACCCACGACCGACACAGGTGACACCATGACACGGAGCTGGACACCAGTGACACACGCAGTCGAGCGACAAGACAGACAGAATGACACGGAGATGACACAGTGAGCACAACGATCACGAGTGACAGCAACGACACAGTGGACCGAAAGCATGACACGGGCGACACAGCTGACTCACAGTGGAAGCACAACGACACGCAGTGACACGAGTGACACAAATTTGACACAGTGACACAAGCGACACCAGGTGACACAGTGGACAGCCAATGACCACAAACGACACCGGAAAATAGACCGAGTTGACACGCAGGTGACACCGATGACACAATGGACCAGCGGATGAAGAGCAAGACGGACACCCAGATAGCACAGTCTGACACGACAGCGCGACACAGTGGACAGCAGTGACACGTAGCCGCGACACGGATGACACTCGAGTGACACGGAGATGCAACACAGATTGACAGGCGGAAGGTGACACCAATGACACCAGTGAGCCACGGCAGGACACAGTGACACCAGCAGGATGACACAACGACACAGTGCCCGAGTTGCACACAGTGACGCACAGAGTGAACCACAACGACAGCCGGAGGCTGACACGGAGTCGGAGCACACGACACACGGCACCACATGAGACGACGACGAGTGACACACCCGTACACGTGACACAGTGACCACAACCGACACAGTGACACCGAGACACCCAGATGAAACACCGAGTGACAACAGATGACACCCCCAGTGACACAACGACCGAGTGACACGTGACACAATGACAGTGACACAGTGACACAGTGACACAACGACACAGTGACACAGTGACACAGTGACACAACGACACAGTGACACAGTGACACAGTGACACAGTGACACAGTGACACAGTGACACAACGACACAGTGACCACGAGTGACACAAGTGACACAGAGAGGCACCCAGTACACTGAAGATGACACAGATGACCTCGAATACACACTAGTGCCATTATTCAGACAATTGTGTCGTTGTGTTATTGTGTCATTGTGTCACCGTATCACCGTGTCATCATGCTCTTATGTTACCTATCATGTCACTGTGTTATTGTGTCACCATGACAACTTAGTCCCCTTAGTGTCCCCTCAGATCCCCCACATCGCTCCCTTGCTGTCCGCACACTGTCCCCTCAGTGCCCCCATATTATCCCCACACTGTCCCCTTGGTGTCCCCTCATTGTCCCCACTTGTCCCCTCACTGTCCGCTCAGTGCCCCCATAGTATCCCCACATTGTCCCCTTGGTGTCCCTTCACTGTCCCCACGTTGTCCCCTTGGTGCCCTCATACTGTCCCCTTCGTGTCCCCTTGCTGTCCCCACATTGTCCCCTTGGTGTCAGCATGTTTTCCCCTTGGTATCCCCTCACTGTCCCCTCATCATCCCCTTGGTGCCCCCATATTGTCCCCTCGTTGTCCTATCAGCGCCCCCATATTGTCCCCACATTTGTCCCTACGCTGGCCCCATGGTGTCCCCACATTGTCCCCTTGTTGTCCCCACACTGTCCCCTTGTTGTCCCCACACTGTCCCCTTGGTGTCCCCACATTGTCCCCTTGGTGTCCCCTCACTGTCCCCAAATTTTCCCCTTGCTTTCCCCTTACTGTCCCCACATTGTCCCCACACTGGCCCCTTGGTGCCCCCACATTGTCCCCACACTGGCCCCTTGGTGCCCCCACATTGTCCCCACACTGGCCCCATTTTGTCCCCTTGTTGCCCCCATATTGTCCCCTTGGTGTCCCCTCAGTGCCCCCATGTTGTCCCCTTGCTGTCCCTACACTGTCCCCTTGTTGTCCCCATATTATCCCCACATTGTCCCTATGCTGTCCCCACATTGTTCCCTTGGGTGTCCCCTCACTGTCCGCACTTTGACCCCTTGCTGTCCCCTCAGTGTCCCCATATTATCCCCACATTGTCCCCATGGTGTCCCCTCACTGTCCCCACATTGTCCCCTTGATGTCCCCTTGATGTCTCTACATTGTCTCCTTGCTGTCCCCACATTGCCCCGTGTCTGTCCCCACTCACGCAGGTGAAGAGCAGGGCCCCGAGGGAGGCGTAGACGATGTCGACGATGCGGTTGCGCAGGAAGATGCAGAGGATAGAGAATAGGATGAGGACCACCAGGCAGACCAGCAGCACGCCGCGGCACGACGTGAAGTCGTACTTTGTCTGGGGGGGGAGCGAGGGGTCAATATGGCATCCAACGGGTCCCCCAGCATCCAACCAGGAGCCCCAGCATCCAACTGGAACCCCCAGCCCCCCAACCGGGACCCTTGACACCCATCTGGGACCCCCAGCACCCAACTGGGACCCCCAACACCCAACTGGGACCCCCAGCACCCAATGGGACCCCCAGCACCCAACTGGGA
>NW_015440639.1:0-2806 GCF_001577835.2 Coturnix japonica | reverse complement strand
CCTGCCAGTAATACAGTGGCCCCCTCACAAATCTCAAAGGAAAAAGATTTTTTTTTTTTTGCAGGAACTGGGCAAAGTACCTTAAAAGAGAATGGTCCGGGAATTGGGCTCTTGAGATCTAATCTTGTTCTGCTCTGGACAAATCACCACTGCTCTTTGTGCTTCAGTCTATAAAAGTAGTTTGTGACCCTTGACTCCTCTGAAGGCAAACGACAAAAAAAAAAAAAAAAAAAAAAAAAGTATTTTAGACAGGGAATATGTAAAGACAACATTATTCTGTGCAAGACAGCATGCAGAAGGAGAAATCTTTCCAAAAGAAGGAAGTGAATCATGTAGTTGTTCACTGCAAGAGCTACAGGTGCTTTTACATGCTACCTATGAACATAAAAACCCAGATAATTAGAAAAGACAAAATTCAATTAAGATTTAATACCATTCTTGAGCAGCAAATGATATTTCTTATAAAAACAAACAAATTATTGTTAAAGATGCATAAAAAATAATAAATTACATTATATTTAATTTTCAAACGAGGGTTTGAGAACATATCCAATTTATTAGGAAACAGTGAACATATCCAGATCAAGTCTTTCAGATCTGGGTTTGAAAAAGACAATTTAAAAAAGTAAAAAGCTAATAAAAGCAGAGATAAAAGTAGGAACAAAATATTGGCAGCCAGAATATACCACATTAAAACATATTACATATGCATAAATAATGTGTAATGTGTGTGTGAGAGTATGGTCATAAGCAGAAAATACATCACCTTTGGTGGAAACTCTTTGAAATTCAAAGGTCACTTATTGCTCTCTATTAATAACATTTTAATGTTGTGTTTTCATTTGTGGAGACAATGAAAAATAACTGTGTGTTTTGATGAGTGTAAAATTGTCCAAATAAAGTTTATTCTACATTGTGAAAAAGCTCTCCTTAATCAACTATGCTGGAACTGACATGGAATAGAAAATTTTAACTGTTTTGTATTTTCTCCCGTGATAACTCTTTGAAATACTTATTCATAGGAGATTTAAAAATGGATTCAGTCTGAATGAATAAATATAGGACTTTTAAAGTCTTATTTATTATTTTATGAGCTATCTTCTCAGTGTTGCAACCTTGACGGGCTTGAAAATGGACCCATACAAACGTCATGAATTTCACTAAGGCCAATTATGAGGATCTACTAAGGCCTGCATATCTGGATCAGGGCAATCACAGGTACAAGTTAGTGAAGAATGACTTTGCAGCAGCCCTGAGAAGAAGAACTTGGGACTGACAACTGATGAGATATTCAACATGAACTGGCAGTGTGTGCTTGAAGCCCAGAAAGCCAACCTCAGTTGCAACCAGAAAAACGTTGCCAATAGGTTGAGGGAGGTGATTCTGCCCTTCTGCTCTTATGAGACTCCACCTGGAGTAGTGCATCCAGTTCTGGGGCCCCCAACACAAGAAGGACATGTAGGAGTAGGTCAAGAGGAAGGCCACAAAGTTGATCAGAGGGCTGGAGTACCTCCCCTATGAGGACAGGCTGAAGGAGCTGGAGCTGTTCAACCTGGAGAAGAGACCTTATAGAGGCCTTCCAGTATCTGAAAGGGGCCTACAGAAAAGCTGGGGAAGGAGTTTTTATGAGGACAGATAGTGACAGGAAAAAATGAAATGGCTTTAATCTGGAAAAGGATAGACTTAGACTAGATATGAGGAAGAAATTGTGCAGTGTGAGGGTGGTAAGACATTGGAAGAGGCTGTCCAGTGAGACTGTGTATTCCCCCTCCCTAGAAGCACTAAAGGCTAGGCTGGATGGGGCTTTGAGCAACCAACCTACAGCAGGAACACCTCGGAACTAGATGATCTTAAAGGTCCCTTCCAACTCAAACCATTTTCTGATTATGATTTTTATTTATCTTTGAAGCTACTGCTTTTAAACAAATCAAGGTTAATTTTTTACACTGAAGGACAATGAAATTAACATTTGATTTTTTAATATTTCTGTTAGACAACTGGCTGGGAGTGGGGGATTTTATCTTGCAAATTTGTAAGCACAGCACCATTTCATATTTGTTTCCTCAAAGACTCAATCTTCCTAAGACAAAGCTGTACATTCTAGTGATTACTCATGTAACTGTTGAATGAGCTCTTTTCTATATATTAAATAAAAATGCAATAACATTATGATGAAACAGAACTATTAAGGTAGTAAAGTCAAGTACACAGTGATGTTGTCTCAAAATTAAAACCAAATATGTAATTCTTACTTTTGCTGTTTAACACTCCTGATTCTGCCTTTCCAAGATCCAATGGGCCACTCACAGATTCAAGCATCTGCTTTGGAAAATGGGACTATGAAGTTTCTCAAAGGGAAGATAAACCATGCTTTAAGAGGAAAACCTCACACACTACTAAGTCTAAACTACTTTCAGTGAAAGAAACAAGTTAGGGAGCTCAGTCTGCAATATATATTCAGTATGTAAACTTCCAGCCCATCTATTTAAATTTATAACAAACATATAGGCGGATGAGAACAGCTTAGTAGTGAAAAATGTTGGGCAGTTTTGATATGTGGCAGGATTATCAGTTTTGTTTATAATGCATGGTATCATTACTCCCAAAAGTAAGGTTAAGCTTACAAAATAAACATCCATGGGATTAAAATCTTGTTTTTAAACAGTGGTAAGAAAAAATTGTTTTAACTCTTTCTCTGATGTAACAAGATTTGCATTCCTTTCCTTTCCTTTCCTTTCCTTTCCTTTCCTTTCCTTTCCTTTCCTTTCCTTTCCTTTCCTTTCCTTTCCTTTCCTTTCCTTTCCTT
>NW_015440638.1:0-2813 GCF_001577835.2 Coturnix japonica | reverse complement strand
GTAGCTGCTGCTCACCGGGACCGTGGAGACCTGTCAACCGCCTGGGGGGTGGATAGGGGGGTATGGGGTTATGGGGGTTTGGGGGAGTTAATTGGGCTTCATGGGGGGTTATTCTGGTGGGGTTAGGTAGGGGGCAGGGGGCGCGTTACGGAGGTCTGCTCACCGGGGACCCGTTGGGAGGTACTCACTGCCTGGGGGGTATGGAGGTTATAGGGTTATAGAGGGGTTAGTGCGGGGTGATTGGGGGTTATGTGGGGGTTAGGGGGTGTATTGGGGTTATTTGGAGTCGTTAAGGGCGCGTGGGGAGTGCGTTACGGAGCTGGCTCCGGGAACCCGTGAGGACTTTTCACTGCCTGGGGGGGTATGAGGGGGAGCACCCAGCTTGATGGGGGGTATGGGGGTCTATGTGGGGGTATAGGGGGTAGCTGGGGCAGGGGGGGCACCCATTGATGGGGGTTATGGGGGGGACTTTATAGGGGAGTAGGGGCGTGCGCTTACGGAAGATCTGCTCACCAGGACCGTGGAGACCACTGTGCCTTGTGGGGTATGGGGGGGTGGATATGGCGCGTATATAGGGGGGGTGATGGGGTTATAGGGTCTGATAGGGGGTTATGGGGTTAATGGCGGGTTATCGTTTTAGGGGGTTATGGGGGGGGTATAGGGAGTTAGAGGGTTATAGGGGGTTATTGGGGTTTAGGGGTGAGGGGTGGGTTATAGCAGGGATTGTAGTGGGAGGTGCATTACGAGGCGGCTTCGCTCGACACCGGTGGCAGAACTTCAACCGACCTGGAGGCGGATGGGGGGGATGGGGGGTTATAGGGGGTGGGGGGGGGTCACCGCATTAGATGGGGTTACGGGGGGAGTTCTGGGGTTCCCATTGCTGAGGGGCGGGGGAGGGGTTGGGGTTCCGATATTGCCGGGATGGGGGGGTGGGGGGGTCACCGCATTGATGGGGGGTTATGGGGGGGGGTGCTGGGGAATTTTGGGTCACCCCATTGCTGGGGGGTTATGGGGGGGTTGGAGTCTCCCTCTTGATGGGGGATTTGGGGTCACCTTATTGCTGTGTGTGTTTGGGTGTGGGATCCCCCACTGCCAGCTGGGTCTGTGGTCCCCCATCACTGTGTATGGGGGGGCTCTATGCCTGCCCTTATTATTGGGGTCCCTGCCCTTATTATTGGGGTCCCTGCCCTTATTATGGGGGGGGTCCCGGTCCCACCTTGAGCTGGAGGAACGGGGGGGGTCTCCTATTGCTAGATGCGTCTGGGGGCAGGTTGGGGGTCCCCCATTGCTGTGTATGGGGCAGGTTTGGGGTCCCCCATTGCCAGCTGGGTCTGGGGTCCCCCATTGCTGCATATGGGGCAGGTTGGGGTCTGGGGTCTCCCATTTCTGGCTGTACTTAGGGTCCCCCATTGCTGTGTATGGGGCAGGTTTGGGGTCCCCCATTACCATCTGTATTTGGGGTCCCCCATTGCCAGCTGGGTCTGGGGTCTCCCATTGCTGCATATGGGGCAGGTTTGGGTCTGTGGTCCCCCACTGCCATGTATGGGTCGGGTTCCTGCCCTGCCCTTATTGTGTGTGGGGGGGGGGTCCTGGGGTCACCTTGAGCTGAGGGAGGAGGGGTCCCCCATTGCTGTGTATGGGGCAGGTTTGGGGTCCCCCATTACCAGCTGGGTCTGGGGTCCCCCATTGCTGTGTATGGGGCAGGTTATGGTCCCCCATCACTGTGTATGGGGGGAGCTCTGACCCTGCCCTTGCTATGGGGGTCCCTGCCTTTATAGTTGGGGTCCCTGCCCTTATTATGGGGGGGGTCTCGGTCCCGGTCCCACCTTGAGATGGAGGAATGGGGGGGGTCTCCTATTGCTAGATGGGTCTGGGGGGCAGGTTGGAGTTCCTCACTGTTGTGTATGGGGCAGGTCTTTGCCTGCCTTTATTGTCCCTGCCCTTATTATTGGGGTCCCTGCCCTTATTATGGGGGGGGTCCCGGTCCCAGTCCCACCTTGAGCTGGAGGAAGGGGAAGGGTCTCCTATTGCTAGATGGGTCTGGGGGGCATGTTTGGGGGCCCCATTGCTGAGAATGGGGCAGGTTTGGGGACCCCCATTGCCAGCTGGGTCTGGGGTCCCCCATTGCTGCATATGGGGCAGGTTGGGGTCTGGGGTCTCCCATTTCTGGCTGTATTTAGGGTCTCCCATTGCTGTGTATGGGGCAGGTTTGGGGTCTCCCATTATTGGCTGTATTTAGGGTCCCCCATTGCTGTGTATGAGGCAGGTTTGGGGTCTCCAATTGCTGGGTGGGTCTGGGGTCTCCCATTACCAGCTGGGTTTGGGGGGGTGGGTTTGGGTCTGGGGTCTCCCATTACTGGCTGTGTTTAGGGTCCCACATTGCTGTGTATGGGGCAAGTTTGTGGTCCCCCATTGCTGTGTATGGGGCAGGATCTGAACCTGGCCTTGTTCTGGGGGGGGTCCCGGTCCCACCTTGAGCTGGAGGAAGTGGGGGGGGGGTCTCCTATTGCTAGATGGGTCTGGGGGGCAGGTTGGAGTCCCTCACTGTTGTGTATGGGGCAGGTCTTTGCCTGCCCTTATTATTGGGGTCCCTGCCCTTATTATGGGGGGGGTCCCGGTCCCACCTTGAGCTGCAGCCCCGGTTCCGCCACGGCCCGGAACGGCGTCGCCTGCCAGTACGTCTGCGCCGTCTGCTTCCACTGCACCACGTAGAAGCTGCCGCTGTCCTGGAAGCTGAACACGAAACCCGCGTAGTCGTCGTCCGACGCCGTGTTCACGTGGAACGTGCCCTCAAAGTCCACCCCATTGAACGC
>NW_015440637.1:0-2835 GCF_001577835.2 Coturnix japonica | reverse complement strand
TATATGGGTCATATATGCCGGCGTTATATAGGGGTTGTAATATGGGGTTAGATATGGGGCTTAGATATAGGGGTTATGGGGTATCTATGGGGTCATATATGGGGTTTATATATGGGATCAATAGGGTCAAGGCATGGTGACAGGGCTGGGGCCGACCTTTATAGTGCCTGGTATATTGGGGTTAAAGTAGATTATGGGGTTATGGAGTCCTATGGGGTCAGAGTTATGGGGTCTATATGGGGTTATATATGGGCGTTAGATATAGGGTTATGGGTCTAATTGGGGTCAGACATATTGGCGGTTATGCGTGTCGTTATATATATGGGGTTAGATATAGGGTTATTGGGTGCGTTCTATGGGGTCATCATATGGTTATGGGGGTTTATATATTGGGGTCAGATATGCGCGGTTTCATGGGCCGGTCTATGGGGTCATCATATGGGCGTTATGGGTTATTATATGCGGGTTACGATATGAGGGGTTATGGGGTCTATGTGGTCATATCTTATGGTTACTTGGGCGGTCTATGGAGGTCATATATGGCGGTCTATGGGTCATATATGGGGTTATTGGGGGTTATACTTATGGCGGATTAGAATATGGGTTATTGGCGGCCTATTGGGGTCATATATAGGCGTTATGGGGTTATATATGCGGGTTTTTATGGGCGTCATATATGGGTTAGGGGTTAGATATTGCGCTGTTAAAGATATAGCGGTTATGGGCGTCTATGGGGTTTCATATATGGGGTTATGGGGTTATATATGGGTATATATGGGTTTATGGGGTTATATATGGGGTCATTATGGGGGTTATGGGGTTATGAGGCGTCTATGGGGTTCATATATGCGCGTTATGGGGATTATATATGGGGGTCATATATGGGGTTATATATGGGGTTATGGGGTTATATATGGGGTCAATAGGGTCAGCATGGTGACAGAGGCTGGGGCCGACCTTATAGTGCTGGTATATGGGGTTAGATATGGGGTTATGGGGTCTATGGGGTCATATATGGGGTTATGGGGTTATATATGGAGTTTATGGGAATTATATATGGGGCCGTTATGGGGTTATATATGGGGGCGTAATTAGGCGTTCAGCCATGAGTGACAGAGGCTGGAGGCCGACCTTATTAGCTGCCTGGTATATGGGGCTTTAGATATGGGGTTTATGGCGGTCTATGGGCGATCATAATATGGGCGTTATGGGCGTCTATATATGGGGCTCATATATGGTGTTATGGCCGCGTCTATGGGGTCATTATATGGGGTTATATTGGGGTTATATATGGGGTCATATATGGGTTATGGGGTCTATGGGGGCATATATGGGTTATGGGGTTATATATGGGGTCATATATGGGGTTAGATATGGGGTTAGATATGGGGTTAGATATGGGGTTAGATATGGGATCAATAGGGTCAGCATGGCTGATAGAGGCTGGGCCGACCTTATAGAGCTATGGTAATTATGGGGTTTATATATGCGGCGTTATGGCCGGTCTTATGGAGGTCACTCTATGTGGTTTATGGGGTGCATACTATTGGTGTTATGGGGTCCAATGGCTGTCATATTAATCGGGGTCATATTATGGGGTCATATATGGGGTCATGGGGTTGTGATGGGGTCATATATGCGGCGTTCAATCTATAGGGGTTCATTCTATGGGGCATGGCGGTCAATGGGGCTCTCTCTCACTCACTCGCGCGCGCTTATATATGGGGGTCATTATAATGGGGTCATGGGGTTATGGGGGTCATATATGGGGTTATTGGGTCATATATTGGCGGTCAGTGGGGTCATATATGGGGTTATATATGGGGTTATGGGGTCTATGGGGTCATATATGGGGTTATGGGGTCATATATGGGGTCATATATGGGGTTATGGGGTCATATATGGGGTTATGGGGTTATATATGGGGTTATATATGGGGTTATGGGGTCTATGGGGTCATATATGGGGTTATGGGGTTATATATGGGGTCATATATGGGGTTATGGGGTCATATATGGGGTCATATATGGGGTTATATATGGGGTTATGGGGTCAATGGGGTCATATATGGGGTCATATATGGGTTTATGGGGTCAATGGGGTCATCATGGGGAATAATGGGGTTAATAGGGTCATGGGGGTCAATGGTGTCAGTAGGTTCATATATGGGGTCATGGGGTCATTGGGGTCAATGGGTTTTTTGGGGGTAATGGGGTTAATGGGGTCATGGGGGTTAATGGGGACATGGGGGATAATGGGGTCATATAGGGGGTCAATGGGGTCATATATAGGGTCAAATATGGGGTCATATATAGGGTCAATGGGGTCATATATGGGGTCAGGGAGTCAATGGGGTCAATGGGGTCATGGGGATATATGGGGTCATGGGGTTATGGGGTCATATATGGGGTCATATATATGGGGTCATATATGGAGTCATATATGGGGTCATGGGGGGTCATGGGGTTGTTATGGGGTTATAGGTTGTTATGGGGTTATAGGATAGTTATGGGGTCGTTATGTGGCCGTTATTGGGTCCTTATGGGGTCGTTATGGGGTCCTTATGGGGTCATTATGGGGTCCTTATGGGGTTGTTATGGGGTTGTTATGGGGTTGTTATGGGGTCCTTATGGGGTCCTTATGGGGCTGTTATGGGGCCGTTATGGGGTCCTTATGGGGTCGTTATGGGGTCGTTATGGGGTCCTTATGGGGTTGTTATGGGGTCCTTATGGGGTCGTTATGGGGTCCTTATGGGGTCCTTATGGGGTCCTTATGGGGTCGTTATGGGGTCCTTATGGGGTCCTTATGGGGTTGTTATGGGGTCCTTATGGGGTC
>NW_015440636.1:0-2858 GCF_001577835.2 Coturnix japonica | reverse complement strand
ATACTCAGTTTTACCTTCCATAAATCACCTCCTCTCTCACGAACCCCCAAATTATACTCAATCTAGTTTAACCCCAAAAACCAACCTCAGGGCCCCAATCCCCCTCAGTTTTACCTCAGAATCACCTCAGAACCCCAATTCCCCTCACTTTAAGCCCCAAAATCACCTCAGGGCCCCAATTATACTCAATTTCACCCCAAAATCACCTCAGAACCCCATTTATACTCAGTTTTACCCCAAAACCACCTCAGAACCCCAATTCTCCTCAATTTCACCCCAAAACCACCTCAGGACTTCAATTATACTCAGTTTTACCTCACAAATCACCTCAGAACCCCAATTCCCCTCAGTTTTACCCCAAAACCACCTCAGAACCCCAATCCCCCTCAGTTTTACCTCAGAATCACCTCAGAACCCCAATTCTCCTCACTTTAAGCCCCAAAATCACCTCAGGGCCCCAATTATACTCATTTTTACCTCACAAATCACCTCAGAACCCCAATTCCCCCCAATTTCACCCCAAAACCACCTCAGGGCCCCAATTATACTCAATTTTACCTCACAAATCACCTCAGAACCCCAATTATATTCAATTTCACCCCAAAATCACCTCAGGACCCCAATTATACTCATTTTTACCTCACAAATCACCTCAGAATCTCAATTATACTCAATTTCACACCAAAATCACCTCAGGACTCCAATTATACCCATTTTTACCTCACAAATCACCTCAGAGCCCCAATCCCCCTCAGTTTCACCTCAGGGTCCCAATTCCCCCCACTTTAACCCCAAAACCACCTCATGGCCCCAGTTCTCCTCAGTTTAACCCCAAAATCACATCAGAACCCCATTTATACTCATTTTTACCTCACAAATCACCTCAGAACCCCAATTATACTCAATTTCACCCCAAAACCACCTCAGGACCCCAATTATACTCATTTTTACCTCACAAATCACCTCAGAACCCCAATTCCCCCCAATTTCACCCCAAAATCACCTCAGGACCCCAATTATACTCATTTTTACCCCAAAAATCACCTCAGGATCCCAATTTCCTTCAGTTTCACCCCAAAAAGGGCTCTGGGAACCCCAATTTCCCTCAGTTTCACCCCAAAACCACCTCAGGGCCCCAATCCCCCTCAGTTTTACCTCAGAATCACCTCAGAACCCCAATTCCCCTCAGTTTTACCTCAAAACCACCTCAGGACCCCATTTATACTCATTTTTACCTCACAAATCACCTCAGAATCCCAATTCCCCTCAGTTTCACCCCAAAACCACCTCAGGGCCCCAATTATACTCATTTTTACCTCACAAATCACCACAGAACCCCAATTATACTCAATTTCACCCCAAAATCACCTCAGGACTCCAATTATACTCATTTTTACCTCACAAATCACCTCAGGACCCCAATTCCCCTCAGTTTCACCCCAAAACCACCGCAGAACCCCAATTATACTCAATTTTACCTCATAAATCACCTCAGAACCCCAATTTCCCCCAATTTCACCCCAAAACCACCTCAGGGCCCCAATCCCCCTCAGTTTTACCTCAGAATCACCTCAGAACCCCAATTCCCCTCACTTTAAGCCCCAAAATCACCTCAGGGCCCCAATTATACTCAATTTNGTTTTACCTCAGAATCACCTCAGAACCCCAATTCCCCTCACTTTAAGCCCCAAAATCACCTCAGGGCCCCAATTATACTCAATTTCACCCCAAAACCACCTCAGGACCCCATTTATACTCAGTTTTACCTCACAAATCACCACAGAACCCCAATTATACTCAATTTTACCCCAAAACCACCTCAGAACTTCAATTATACTCAATTTTACCTTACAAATCACCTCAGAATCCCAATTATACTCAATTTTACCCCAAAACCACCACAGAACCCCAATTATACTCAATTTTACCTCAAAATCACCTCAGAACTCCAATTATACTCAATTTCACCCCAAAATCACCTTAGGACTCCAATTATACTCATTTTTTACCTCACAAATCACCACAGAACCCCAATTCTCCTCAGTTTCACCCCAAAACCACCTCAGGACTCCAATTATACTCATTTTTACCTCACAAATCACCTCAGAGCCCCAATTCTCCTCAATTTCACCCCAAAATCACCATAGGGCCCCAATTCCCCTCAGTTTTACCTCACAAATCACCACAGAACCCCAGTTATACTCAATTTTACCCCAAAACCACCTCAGAACTTCAATTATACTCATTTTTACCTCACAAATCACCACAGAACCCAAATTCTCCTCAGTTTCACCCCAAAACCACCTCAGAACCCCATTTATACTCAATTTTACCTCACAAATCACCTCAGAATCTCAATTATACTCAATTTCACCCCAAAACCACCTCAGGACCCCAATTATACTCATTTTTACCTCACAACTCACCTCAGGGCCCCAATTATACTCAATTTCACCCCAAAATCACCTCAGGACCCCATTTATACTCATTTTTACCTCACAAATCACCACAGAACCCCAATTATACTCAATTTTACCCCAAAACCACCTCAGGACCCCAATTATACTCATTTTTACCTCACAAATCACCTCAGAACCCCAATTCCCCTCACTTTAAGCCCCAAAATCACCTCAGGGCCCCAATTATACTCATTTTTACCTCACAAGTCACCACAGAACCCCAATTATACTCAATTTTACCCCAAAATCACCTCAGGACTCCAATTATACTCATTTTTACCTCACAAATCACCTCAGAACCCCAATTATACTCAATTTCACCCCAAAATCACCTCAGGACTCCAATTATACTCATTTTTACCTCACAAATCACCTCAGAACCCCAATTATACTCAATTT
>NW_015440635.1:0-2866 GCF_001577835.2 Coturnix japonica | reverse complement strand
CCCCCAAGTGCCACTCATGTCCTTCCCTGCCGCCCCCAAGTCACAGTCTCATCCCACCCCACCCTTATTCCTCGTTCCACCGCCCCCCCATATGTCCATCCCCTCCGCCCAATCCCTCCACCCACTTCTCCCCCCAAGTCCATACTATAGTAGTACTCTCATTCTGCACCCCCAAGTCTCCACTATACCTCCGCCCATTTCTGCCCCCCCAAGTCCCATTGCATCCACCTGTTATGCACCCCCAGCGTTAAGTCCATTCTTCTGCCCCCCAAGTCCACGTGCAGCCGTTGCCCTTCTGCCACCCATCAGAAGCCCCCAGATCAGGACACCCCATCAGTACGCAATTCAGACCACCCCCCATTAGGACATCTCATAGAACCCCTTGGACACCCCATAAGCAGCCCCCATCCAGTGAACCCCATAGCAGGACCTCCATAGAACCACCCCACGTAGAGGCCGCCTAAAGGCCACCATGTAACCCCATCGCCCATATGGCCCATTGACGCTTCCACTTCATTCCGCCCCCAAACGTCCATTCAGGTTCCACTTTACTGCAAACTCCTCCACTGCCCGTTCTGTGCCCCCCATGTAAGGGTGCCCCTTATTCTGCCCCCCCACACTACAGCCACATCGCACTTCCCTGCCCCCATGTGCACACTCTACCCACTGCCTCCTCTGCCCCCTCACGTTCCATCTTCATTCCATAATCCTCGCCGTCCAGTCCAAACTCTAGCAGCCACCCCCCACCCCAAACCACCCCGCACACCCATTACACTACCCCCACACACCAACTTCTGACCCCCCTCCACCAACCACAAGATCCTTCATTGCATCCTCGCACCCCTCCCAACTCCAATTCAGCTCGTGTTCGGCCCCCCATGTGCTGCCATCACCTTCTGCCCCCCAAGTCCCATTCACGCCACATTCCCTCGCCCCGCCCCAAGTTCCATCGTTTCATTCGCCTGACGCTATCCTGCCGACCGAAGTCCTTCTGTTCTCTTACTGTCCGGCCCGAAGGTCCCATATCATCTCATCCTCTTGCCCCCAACAAGTCCAACTCCTACAGGCACGCCACTATTCTGTCCTCCAAAAAAAGGTCATCGTCCACCACCTGGCTCGCCCCCAATACCTAAATTCGATCTCCTTCTGCCCCTAAGTCCAGTCCCCTCCCTCTGCCCCACCAACTCCACTTCATCTCTTTCTTGCCGCCCCACCCACGTCAAGTCCAGTGCCTGTCCCTTGTCCGCCAAGTCCAGTCCCTCTTTCCTGCCCCCTAAGTCCAATCTCACTCTGCCCCCCCAAGTACTATTCCCATCTCATTATTGCCAACACCCCAAAAGTGACGAAGCCCATGCATCCCTGCCCCCGCAAGTCCCAAATCTCACTCTGCCCCCCCAGTCCTCTATTCATCACCCTTCTGCCCCCAAGTGCACTACCAATTGCACTTCTGCACCTCAAGCTCCCGCTCGTTTGTGTGCCTTCTTGCTCCCTCCAGTCTGCTTCATTCACCATCCTTGCCCCCCAAAGATCCATTCAGCTCACTTCTGCCCACCCACAGTCCAGTCCTTCCTTGCCCCCAGGTCGGCCCACGTCACCCCATTGTGCCCCCCAAGTCCCCATTCATCACCTTCCATGCCCCCCATGTCCATTTATTGCATTCTGCCCTCACAAGTCCATAGTCCTCATTTTGTCCCACAAGTCCACAGTCCTCATTCTGCCCCCCAAGTGCACTCATTGATTGTGTTCTGCCCCACAAGTCCATTCATCACCTTCTGCCACCCAAGTACATTCAGATCATTCTGCCCCCCAAGTCCAGCAATGAACTTCTGACCCCCAAGTGCCCTCATCACGTTCTGCTCCCCAGTTCCAGTCTGGGACTTGGGGAGCAGTGTCCAAGACACTGGGACCCATAGAGACCCATAGACAGACATATGGACCCCCATAGAGACCAATAGAGACCCCATAGGGGAACACTGGGACCCATAGAAATTCCATAGGGACCCATTGAAACCTCATAGTGACACAGTGAGTACCATAGAGACCCATAGAAAGACACTGGGACCCATATGGGGACAAAGGGAGACATCATAGAGACTCATAGGGACCCATTGGGACCAATAGGGACCCATAGAGAGACCCCATAGAAACCCATGGAGACCCCATAGAGGCACATAGTGACACATTGAGAGAAGTTGGGACCCATAGAAACCACATAGAGACTCCATATAGACACATAGGAACACGTAGAGACCCATTGGGATCTATAGAGACCCCATATAGACACATAGGGACACATTAGGAGTCATTAAGACCCATAGGGACACATAGAACCACTTTGAAACACATAGAGACCAATAGGAAGAACTTGGGCCCAGAGATACCCATAAGAGACCCCATAGAGACCCCATAGAGGCACATAGCAACCCATAGGGGGGACATTGGGAAACATAGGGACACATAGTGACCCATAGGGAGACACTGGGACACATAGGGACACCATGGATTACAGTGTGGGACAGTGAGACCCATAGAGACACATAGGGACCCCGCTGAGACCCATAAGAGACCCCATAGAGGCACATAGGTAACACATTGAAACCCATAAATACCAATAAGAAGACATATGGGCCCAGAGATACCCATAAGAGACCCCATAGAGACCCCATAGAGGCACATAGCAACCCATAGGGGGGACATTGGGACACATAGGGACACATAGTGACCCATAGGGAGACACTGGGACCCATAGGGGGACAATGGGACACATAGGGACCCCATGGATTACAGTGGGGGACAGTGAGACCCATAGAGACACATAGGGACCCGGTTGAGACCCATAAGAGACCCCATAGATGCATATAGGGAC
>NW_015440634.1:0-2885 GCF_001577835.2 Coturnix japonica | reverse complement strand
TCTCTATGGGTCTCTATGAGTCTCTATGGGTCTCTATGGGTCCCTATGGGTCTCTATGGGTCCCTATGGGTCCCTATGGGTCTCTATGGGGTCTCTATGGGTCCCTATGGGTCTCTATGGGGCTCTATGGGTCTCTATGGGTTTCTGTGGGTCCCTATGGGTCTCTATGGGTCTCTATGGGTCTCTATGGGGTCTCTATGGGTCTCTATGGTTCTCTATGGGGTCTCTATGGGGTCTCTATGGGTCTCTATGGGTCCCTATGCATCTCTATGGGTCCCTGCCCCACATAATCCCCTCCCCGGATTCCCCCCAGATGACTGAGAGCCGCCGGACCCCAAAATCATCGGATTTAACCCCAAAAATTCCCCCATTCCCCCACCCCAAAATAAAAGCTGAGCATCGCTGCGCTGTCTCTTTAAATGTGGGCGGGGCTTAACGAGACGGGGGCGTGACGTCACGGCGCCAAGCCACGCCCACCTCCATTGGGTTGCATTGAGTGTGGGCGTGGCTTATGCTAATTAGGGGGCGTGGCTCACGCTCTATAGGGTCCATATGGGGACCTTCAGGCCCTATAGGATCTATATTAAGAACCCTGAGGCCCTATAGGGTCCATATGGGGACCTTGAGACCCTATAGGATTCATACGGGGATCCTCAAACCCTATAGGGTCCATATGGGGATCCTGAAGCTCTATAGGGTCCATATGGGGACCTGGAGGCCCTATAGGGTCCATATGGGGACCTTGTGGCTCTATAGGGTCCATATGGGGGCCCTCAGACCCTATAGGGTCCATATGGTGACCCTGAGGCCCTATAGGGTCCATATGGGAACCCTGAAGCTCTATAGGGTCCATATGGGGACCCTCAGGTTCTATAGGATCCATATGGGGACCCTGAGGCCCTATAGGATCCATATTAAGAACCCTGAGGCCCTATAGGGTCCATATGGGGACCTTGAGGCCCTATAGGGTCCATATGGGGACCCTGCGGCCCTATAGGATCCATATTAAGAACCCTGAGGCCCTATAGGGTCCATATGGGGACCTTTAGGCCCTATAGGGTCCATATGGGGACCCTCAGACCCTATAGGATCCATATGGGGACCTTGAGGCCCTATAGGGTCCATATGGGGACCCTTAGGCACTATAAGGTCCATATGGGGACTATAGGGTCCATATGGGGACCTTGAGACCCTATAGGGTCCATATGGGAACCCTGAAGCTCTATAGGGTCCATATGGGGACCTTGAGGCCCTATAGGATTCATATGGGGACCCTCAGACCCTATAGGGTCCATATGGGGACCTTGAGGCCCTATAAGGTCCATATGGGAACATTTAGGCCCTATAAGGTCCATATGGGGACTATAGAGTCCATATGGGGACCTTGAGGCCCTATAGGGTCCATATGGGAACCCTGAAGCTCTATAGGGTCCATATGGGGACCTTTAGGCCCTATAGGGTCCATATGGGGACCCTCAGAACCTATAGAGTCCATATGGGGACCTTGAGGCCCTATAGGGTCCATATGGGGACCTTGTGGCCCTATAGGATTCATACGGGGACCTTCAGGCCCTATAGGGTCCATATGGGGATCCTGAAGCCCTATAGAGTCCATATGGGGACCTTCAGGCCCTATAGGGTCCATATGGGGACCTTGAGGCCCTATAGGGTCCATATGGGGACCCTCAGACCCTATAGGATCCATATTAAGAACCCTGAGGCCCTATAGGGTCCATATGGGGACCTTTAGGCCCTATAGGGTCCATATGGGGACCCTCAGGCCCTATAGGGTCTATATGGGGATCCTGAAGCCCTATAGAGTCCATATGGGGACCTTCAGGCCCTATAGGGTCCATATGGGGACCTTTAGGCCCTATAAGGTCCATATGGGAACTATAGGGTCCATATGGGGACCTTGAGGCCCTATAGGGTCCATATGGGGATCCTGAAGCCCTATAGAGTCCATATGGGGACCTTCAGGCCCTATGGGATCCATATGGGGACCTGGAGGCCCTATAGGGTCCATATGGGGACCTTGTGGCCCTATAGGATTCATACGGGGACCTTCAGGCCCTATAGGGTCCATATGGGGACCCTGAGGCCCTATAGGGTCCATATGGGGACCTTTAGGCCCTATAGGGTCCATATGGGGACCCTCAGGTTCTATAGGATCCATATGGGGACCCTCAGACCCTATAGGGTCCATATGGGGACCTTGAGGCCCTATAGGATTCATATGGGGACCCTCAGACCCTATAGGGTCCATATGGTGACCCTGAAGCCCTATAGAGTCCATATGGGGACCTTTAGGCCCTATAAGGGCCATATGGGAACTATAGGGTCCATATGGTGACCTCTAGGCCCTATAGGGTCCATATGGGGACCCTCAGAACCTATAGGATCCATATGGGGACCCTTAGGCCCAGTAGGGTCCATATGGGGACCTTTAGGCCCTATAAGGTCCATATGGGGACTATAGGGTCCATATGGGGACCTTGAGGCCCTATAGGGTCCATATGGGGACCCTCAGGCCCTATAGGGTCCATATGGGGACCCTCAGGTTCTATAGGATCCATATGGGGACCCTTATGCCCTATAGGATCCATATTAAGAACCCTGAGGCCCTATAGGGTCCATATGGGGATCCTGAAGCCCTATAGGGTCCATATGGGGACCCTGAGGCCCTATAGGGTCCATATGGGGACCTTGAGACCCTATAGGGTCCATATGGGGACCCTCAGACCCTATAGGGTCCATATGGGGACCTTGAGGCCCTATAGGATCCATATGGGGACCCTCAGAACCCTATAGGAACCCTATAGGAACCATATATGAACCTTAAACCCATATTCCCCCTTCCTCAGCCTCTATTGCAGGAAAGCAGC
>NW_015440633.1:0-2888 GCF_001577835.2 Coturnix japonica | reverse complement strand
TCCTGGTGCTGCGTTGCTGCAGTTGTGAATTGAAGCCGTGGTGGGTTTGGGGCTCACTCGGTGGGTATGCTTGGATTTCGTTCCGGTCTCTTGCGCACCACAGCACTCCGAGCGCTGACCTTCCATAGTGCCCGGCGGGTGGCGCAGGGAGCAGCGCATGGTGATCACCTGATGCTGCCGTGGTGCTTTGCGGACCTTTTTGTGAGGGCGGCTGGGGGTCTGCAGTGGGCAGCTGCCTGCAGGCTGTGGGGGTTTTCCCATGCAGCCGGCCCCAGGCCGCAGACCCATTGGCTGCTGGGGCTGCAGTGTTCCCTGCCGCCTGGGATGTTGCCCGTGTTGGGCAGGGGCATTTGGGGAGGCATGCCCGGCTTCATCCCCAGGAGGAGCAGCAGGAGGGGTAACTCCTGCCACCTCAGCTGGGAGCTGACCCACAACCATGGGACCGACCCAGGTGGCAGCTGGACGTTTGGGGGCTGCCCCCCACGTGGCTAGCTGGGGCCAGCATATTGTGGTAAGCCCCCCACATGGGCAGCGGGCCCACATTTTGATCAGGTGGTGAGTTTGGGGGCTGCAGGGTGGGTTGCAGGCTGTCCGCACCGGGTGGCTGTGGGAAAGCTGGCATTGCCACAAGCTGGCATTGCCCCAATGAGGATGTTCTTGCTTTTCCAGCAGCGACAACAAGCTCAGACATCCTGGAGGACATCAACAAACTCCTGACATCGATGAACAGCTGTGAGTCTGGGGGCTATAGAGCTCAAAGGGGGGTGTTGGCACTGAGTGGCTGTGGGAAGGCTGGTGTTGACCCACTGGGGATGTTCTTGCTTTTCCAGCAGCAACAGCCAATACTGACAACCTGGATGACATCTTGGATATGGATGATCTGCTCGTGTGGCTCAACAGAGGTGAGTTTGGAGGTTTCAGAGCTGCTGGGGGCGGGGGGGGTGTCTGCACCGAGTGGCTTTGGGAAGGCTCTGATCATCATCTGGGGATGTTCTTGGCTTTTCAGAAGTGGCGAGTCTTCAGGAGGTCCCCCAGCAGAACCAGGACCTGGACAGCCAGAGCAGGGCAGAGCTGCTGCATTGTATTAATGCCACGCAGCCACCAAACCCAGCTGTCCCCAGCCCAACTGAGCTGCATGCGCCGACAGCCCTGTGCAATGGCAGCATCCAGGCCACAAAGAGGAAGCTGCCTCAGGGCCAGGATGCTCCAGACCCAAAGCACCGGCGCTAGGAGAAGCTGGAAACAGCCCATGTGGTGCAGCAGGAGACACGGCCAGAGACAGCAGTTAAGGATCCCTGTAGCCCTGGGCTCCTCGCCGGCTCCTGCAGCAGCAGCGCTCCAGGGGCTCCAACATCAGCCCCAGCCCTACACCTCCAAACCTGGGCTGTCCACCAACAACACCTTGGACTTTGACTCTATTAGATTGTTATTTTATGGTACTTTATGTTGGTTTATATTATGTTATTTTATGTTAAATTCTTTTATGTTAAACTCTGTTACTTTCTGTTAAATTACATTAAATTAATTTAAACTATTAAATGCTTCGTACCATGAGAGCTTTCCATCATACACTGCAATCCATATCACTGCGGAACGGCACAACTGGTGCCAGGGGATGGTGCAGGGATGGGGCACATGTAAGGAAATGATGTTTTAATTTATTTCTTTGATAACTGCAACAGAAACCCTGACAGTCACAGCTGATTGCAGAAGCTGTTGTCCCAGGAGCGTGATGCGGTCACCAACTTCAGGGAGGGAAGGCCGTAACCATCCCCTATAGGATGGAGGTGGGGGTGGTGGTGGAGGTGGCGGTCGGCGGGGTCTTTCTGGTGGGTAGATGGGGCTGGGGGGACGCGGGGGGCGGGGGGGACATCCGGACAGGACGTCCTGGCAGTTGAGCCCAGTGGTGAAGTCCAACATCAGCAGAGCAGTGGTGGTGCCACTGCAACCCGTCCCTGTCCCCACTGTCATCTTCGTGGGACCTCAGGCCTCTGCCCAGCCATGGGTACGAGGTGTGCAGAGACAGGGAGCGCAGCTGCCACCTGGGGGGCAGCCCCAAACTGTGGTCCAGTTGCCAGCTGGGGGGCTGCCACAAAAGTGTGCTCCAGCAGCCACCTGGGGGCTGCCCCTAAATGTGACCCCAGCTGCCACCTGTGGGGCTACCCCAAATGTGATCACAGAATCACAGAATCACGGAATTGTAGGGGTTGGAAGGGACCTCTAGAGATCATCGGGAGTCCAACCCCCTGCCAAAGCAGGCTCCCTACACCATGTCACACAGGAAGGCGTCCAGGCAGGTCTTAAATATCTCCAGAGAAGGAGACTCCACCACCTCCCTGGGCAGCCTGTTCCATGCTCCGTCACCCTCACTGTAAAGAAGTTCTTCCACACATTTGTGCGGAACTTCCTATGCTGTAACTTTCATCCCATTACCCCTAGCCCTGTCCCCATGCACTACTGAAAAGAGACCAGACTCACCACTATGGCTCCACACCTCAGGTATTTATAACCTGGATCAAATCCCCTCTCAGCCTTCTTTCTCAAGGCTAAACAGACCCAGTTCCCTAAGTCTCTCCTCATAGGGGAGATGCTTCCCAGGCCCTTCACCATCTTAGTGGACCTCCGCCTGGACTCTTTCCAAGAGATCCCTGTCTTTTTTGTACTGGGGAGCCCAGAACTGGACACAGTATTCCAAGATGAGGCCTCACCAGGGCAAGAGTAGAGGGGAGGATCCACCTCCTTCGACCTGCTGGACAACGCTCTTTTTAATACACCCCAGTATGCGATTGGCTTTTTTGGCTACAAGGGCACACTGGTGGCTCATGGTAATCTGTCGTCCACCAGGACACCCAGGTCCCTCTCAGCAGAGCTCCTCTCCAGCAGGTCTT
>NW_015440632.1:0-2914 GCF_001577835.2 Coturnix japonica | reverse complement strand
TCTATGGGGGGCTGTGGGGGGATATGGGGTCCTATGGGGGGATATGGGGGCCTATAGGGTTCTGTGGGGGGATATGGGTTCTCTATGGGGGGCTATGGGGTTATATGGGGGGATATAGGGTTCTATGGTGGGCTATGGGGTCTCTGTAGGGGTTTATAGAGGCCTATGGGGGGATATGGGGGGACATAGGGTCTCTATGGGGCTCTTATGGGGTCCTATGGGTCCCTATAGAGTTCTATGAGGGTCTCTATGGGGGGATATGGTGGCCTGTGGGGTTCTATGGGTCAATATGGGGGGCTATGGGGTCTCTATGGGGCCTATAAGGGTTTATGGGGCCTATGGGGTTCTATAGTGTCCCTATAGGGTTCTATGGGGGGATATGTGGCCCTATGGGTCCCTATAGGGTGTCTATGGAGTTCTATTGTGGGGCCTATAAGGGTTTATGGGGGCCTATAGGGTTCTATAGGGGACTATGGGGTTCTATGGGGGCCTATGGGAGGATATAGGGTCTCTATGGGGTTTCTATGGGGGGATATGGGGCCTATGGGGTCCTTATAGGGTTCTATGGGGGGCTATGGGGTCTTTATGGGGTCCCTACGGTGGGATATGGGGGGCTATGGGGAACTATTGTGGGGCCTATAGGAGCCTATGGGGGGTTATAGGGGGGATATGGGGGGCTATGGGGCCTATAGGGGCCTATGGGGTCTCTATGGGGTTCTATAGGGGCCTATGGGGCTCTATAGGGTCTCTATGGGGTTCTATAGGGGCCTATAGGGGACTATGGGGTCTCTATAGGGTTCTATGGGGGGATATGGGGTCTCTATGTGGGGATATGGGGTCTCTATGGGGGGCTGTGGGGGGATATGGGGTCCTATGGAGGGATATGGGGGCCTATGGGGTCCCTATATGGGTCTGTGGGGGGACATGGGGTCTCTATGGGGTTATATGGGTACGTATAGGGTCTCTATGGGGGGATATGGGGGGCTATAGGATGGAGATAGGGGGCCTATGGGGCCTATAAGGGTTAATGTGGGGATATGGGGGCTTATAGGGTTCTATGGGGGGCTATGGGGGGATATGGGGGGCTGTGAGGCCTATAGGGGCCTATGGAGTCTCTATGGGGTCTCTATAGGGTTTTATGGGGTCTCTATAGGGGGATATGGGGTCGATATGGGGTCCCTATGGGGGTTTATGGGGTTCTATGGGGCCTATGGGGTCCTTATAGGGTTCTATGGGGGGATATGTGGTTGCTATGGGGACTTATGGGGGACTATGTGGGGGTAATAGGGTCGTTATGGGGTCTTATGTGGGGCAGTGGGGTCCTATTGGGGGCTATAGGGTTCTGTGGGGGGGATAGGGTTGTTATGGGGTCCTATGAAGGGACTATAGGGGGTTATGGGGCCTATGGGGTCTCTATGGGGGGGATATGGGGTCCCTATGGGGGGATATGGGGTTTCTATGGGGGGATATGGGGTTCTTATGGGGTCCTGTAGGGTTCTATTGGGGGCTATGGGTCCCTATAGGGTTTTATGGGGGGATATGGGGGCCTATGAGGTTCTTTTGGGGGGCTATGGGGCCCTATAGGGTTCTATNGGTTCTTTTGGGGGGCTATGGGGCCCTATAGGGTTCTATGGGGTGAATATGGAAGGCTATAGGGGGGTTATGGGTTCCTATGTGGGGGTTATGGGGTCCTATGGGGTCATAGGAGGGGCTATGGGGGATAATAGGGTTATTATGGGTGCTAATGGGGAGCTTATGGGGTCGTTATGGGGTAGGGTCATTATGGGGTCCTATGGGGGGGCTTATGGGGTCGTTATGGGGTCCTATGGAAGGCTATGGGTGGGGGGGTTATGGGTGACCCCCTTCTCATTAATTAACCCCCCCTAATTAACTAATTAAGCCCTTGTTAATTACCCCCCCCCCCCATAGGAGAACACCCTGAAGGCCAACATTGATAAGAAGTTTTCGGCTCATTACGATGCTGTGGAGGCCGAGCTCAAATCCAGCACTGTCGGTCGGTACCAAAACAGCCCAAATTCAACCCAAAATGACCCAAAACAGCCCAAATTCAACCCAAAATGACCCCAAAACAGCCCAAAATGACCCTAAAATAGCCCAAATTCAACCCAAAATGACCCTAAAACAGCCCAAATAGACCTTAAAACAGCACAAATTCGACCCAAAATGACCAGAAAAGAGCCCAAATTGACCCTAAACAGCCCAAATTCAACCCAAAATGACCCTAAAACAGCCCAAATTCAGCCCAAAATGACCCTAAAACAGCCCAAAATGACCCTAAAACAGCCCAAATTCAACCCAAAATGACCCAAAACAGCCCAAATTCAACCCAAAATGACCCAAAACAGCCCAAATTCAACCCAAAGTGACCCCAAAACAGCCCCAAATGACCCTAAAATAGCCCAAATTCAGCCCAAATTGACCCCAAAACAGCCCAAATTCAACCCAAAATGATCCTAAAATAGCCCAAATTCAACCCAAATTGACCCTAAAACAGCCCAAATTCAACCCAAANTGACCCCAAAACAGCCCAAATTCAACCCAAAATGACCCCAAAACAGCCCAAATTCAGCCCAAAATGACCCAAAACAGCCCAAATTCAACCCAAAATGACCCAAAACAGCCCAAATTCAACCCAGAATGACCCAAAACAGCCCAAATTCAACCCAAAATGACCCGAAAACAGCCCAAATTCAGCCCAAATTGACCCTAAAACAGCCCAAAATGACCCTAAAACAACCCAAATTGACCCCAAAACAGCCCAAATTCAACCCAAAATGACCCCAAAACAGCCCAAATTCAACCCAAAATGACCCTAAAACAGCCCAAATTCAACCCATATTGACCCAAAACAGCCCAAATTCAACCCAAAATGAAACCCAAATTCCCCCCCCCC
>NW_015440631.1:0-2917 GCF_001577835.2 Coturnix japonica | reverse complement strand
GACATGAATGATAGTATGCATTGTATGTAAAGGCTTTCATTAGGCATGCACTATCCTTTCACTTTTGTCTCGTTATGGCAAAAGACATGCAGGTTTTTCTGGGAAAAAGTGGAAACAGAACATGATTTTCTCAGAGGATAAGACTGTTTAGAAAGGAAGGTCAGCGCTCTGGATTGAGGGAAGAACATTCTTCACCACAGGACTGTCCCAGGCAGAACTTGCCAATCCTGCATGAGCACATGGGCAAAAATTTCAGGATAAGTGCAGTTTTGGTGACAGAGCCACTGTTTATTTGGAACAACTTTTGAGGAGGGATATTGAAGATGACTCATCAATGATCACCTTTGTCTTGCAGCATTTATTTCATGCTCCTTCACGCTTACAAATGTCAGCCTCTTCTGAGTGTGACAGTGTTTCTTGTCTCTGAGCTGAGGGGTTTCTGTAAAGCAGGCTGTGACTGTGGCAATATTCAGGTGCAATAACTGGCAAGTTCACCTTTGGTCCAGGAAGCAGACTTGTTGCGAAACCCAGTAAGTTTCTCTTAGTTACCTGCACACTTTAAACTGAGCTGTGGCTTTTGGTCAAGGAGTTCATAAGGGTAAAGTTTGGTCTATCTCAAAGGAATATTTATGAGCTCCCAGAATGTCACTGTGAAGCCATTAGCACCGCATTCCTGATGCCACAGTCTGCTCTGAGCTCCCCGCTGCTGCTTGTGTTTGTTGTGAAGCTGTAATGCCTTGTCATGCTCAAGACATCTGTCAGCATGAGTTTTATCAGGAGTGTGCACCACAGAATGGGGAGATGTCAGGGGCTGCTTCCCAGGTACCTGAGGGGCGTTTTTGTTAGGGAAGGAAATGCTGTGTGATTCTGGCTTAAGCAACATGCTAACCTTTGGCTCGGGGACCAGACTCATTGTCCAAACACGTGAGTGCACTGCAGTTTCCATATGTCTTCCATAGGGGCTCCTTGTGATATATGTAGGTTTTTGTTCCCCTTTTTATCGCATGTTTGCAGAGCTATACTTTCCTTCTCTGCTGCTGAAGGCTCTGACAGCATCCTCTCTGTAGATGTTAAGGATATATTTTGAGAAGAGCTGACCTGGAGGTCTGAATTCTTTTGGGAAAGAGTCACTTGTGCACTTGGACATTTCTCTGCAGTCACACTGTTATTCTCATGTATTGTCAGTTATTTCCATTTGAGATGGCAATATAGAGGAAAAATTGTATGGAATCTGAGTTCAGGAGAAGAAGGAAATTGATTGGAACTACCCCCTTCTGCAGACCAGCCTCATTACATACTCCCACCCTGATAACTTCCTCTCATGCTTTGTGATCAGAAGGTCCGTCCTCATCCTTCTGCTGCCCCTCCATTACTAGGCAGCGTCAGATCAATCCCTGGGGACCAGTGTTGTTTCTCAAGCATCTGGATAGGCTTTTTGTTAAGGAATGCAATGCTGTGTGAATACAGATTTTGGCAGAGAGCTGAAGTTTGGCAAAGGGACCAGACTCTCCATCCGACCCTGTGAGTACACAGCGTCCATAGGTCTGCCATAGGAGCCTTTTCCAACAGATGTAATTTTGTGTTTCACCTTTGGATTTAGACACAACAGGGATAAAATCCCTCTTCTGCCATTACAGGCACTGAGAGATGCCCTCACTGCTGCAGCTGATGTAGCTGCACTGAATCTAAAGTGCTTTAATTATTTTCTCAGTTTGAGCCTGTGCTACAAAGGAAGGTCAGCACTTGCAGATGGAGAGCAGAAGCAGTTCTTCTTCATGAGGAACATACCCAGGAGAACCTGCTTGCTCCTGATATGATCTCAAGCAAATTTTACTTCTGAGCAAAGGCAGTAGTGGCGAAGGGCCACTATTTTTCTGCTGGAGCATGTGAAAGCATATTGTAGATCTCAAGGGAATGCTTCCTTCTGTCCATTCACCAGGTTTTCCGCGATGTCGTGCACCACATCTTGAGAAATGTTAGCTTTAGGCAGAACCAATGACAGGAAGTGTATGTCATTTCTAACGTTGAGCAGGAAGCCAAGATTTCTGGTAGAAGGGAGGCAAATGTGACTGTAGGCATAAAGCAACGCGGTCCAGGCGCCACTAGGGACACTGCACCTCTTGCTCAGATGGACAGACTTTGCTGTCAAACTATGCAGCTAATACATCGTGTAGTAGCTTGGGACGCTGATCTTAAAGACTGGAGCTCGTTTGTGTTAGTGAATGAAAAAACAGAACCCCTGGAATGATGAAATATAGGGAGGTTTGCGCGGATTCCCTAGGCGGGAGGAAGGAAGCTGTTGGATGCCTGGAGTGAGGCGCCATTGATCAAATTAGGGTGAAGTGCATGGTGCACACGAGGTCATCGTTGGCGTGGCTGCAGCACTTCCTAGCAGTTGTCAGTTGTGATTACAGCACGGACATCAGTTAAGCACAGGTACTATTCCAGAGCAAATTGGGCTTTGATTGTGAAATAGCTGATTCCAAGGTCGAAGAGGATGCCTGTGGCGCTTCCAAGAGCCTCAGGTTTCGAGCTGCATCTTCTCTCCTCCTCATAAACTACTCCTCCTGCAAGCTTCAGCGAGGTGCTTGCTCGTTTAAAGTCAGGGAGGAGTGCATCACCAGACCAACCAAGAACTGCGGCAGGGATGACTAGGAGGAGGAGGGAGAAGATAGTGTTTGGGGTGTGCACGCGGTGCAGTTAGGAGCTCCAGCCGTATCCCATACGAAGACGCCCAGCAAGTGAACCGTTCCACTCTTGCTAAATTGGAAAGGAAAGAGTCCGCTGCTCATGCGCTTCTGCTGCCCCTCAGTGACATGGCGCGATGGGTCGAGAAAATCCGTGCAGACAAGAGTATGAGTTATTAGCCACGCAGACAGACCCTGTTGCGTCAAGGAGATATCTTAGGGTAAAGTTT
>NW_015440630.1:0-2951 GCF_001577835.2 Coturnix japonica | reverse complement strand
TTTTAGTGAACTAGATTGAAGCTGATTGCTCCAACACTGTTAAAAAGAGGTGCACCAGGTTGGGAAGCTGTGAATTATGAGTATAATAGGGAGATCAAAGGGTTGCATTCACATTTCAGCTTTGTTAGAACATCTATGTACACATACACAGGTGTAATGTTTTTGGAGGAAAATTTCTCAAGCATAAGGTATCTCAAATTATCTTTCGCAGTATTGGTATCACAAGATCCTTAATGAGGTAGGATTAATGATGGATAAGACTGTAACAGAACACCCTTATAATTCAGGAGCTCAGGGCTGTTATTTATTTATTCTTTGTACTGTTCATTCCAAGAAAGTGTTGTACTTCTTTTTAACACCTAAAATCTTTGTGGAAACTTCAGACCTGGAACAAAATCAGTCTTGTTAAGGGGGTGCATGTGCACAAGTGTGTTTACAGTCTAAATTGTCCTTACAGAAAAATAAAAAAAAACGGCTTTCAATGTATGCCTTTGACCGTTAGAACTTCAACATTTCCTACTGAGTGCAGGTAGAAGGGGAACAATCTGTGTTTCTTCTCTCTTCAGCTGAGCTTGCTGTAGACCTTTGCAATGCCTTAATTGCAGCTCAGGCAATTGTTGAGAGGAAACTGGCTTATGGAGTGCCTTAGCAGCAATTTCTAATTACAGATGATCGAAGACTCTGCTTCCCTCTGTACAAAGAATGTGAAATATACGATGGTTGTGAAAGTGGCTGTGGTAGGGAAATGGAAGTGTCAATAACAGCACTGTAGGCATGACTCAAGGCCTAATTGGCATTTATGATTAAATTTTTGGGAATAAGCATGAGGAAATTCTTATTGTGTTGGAACTAAGATCTACAGTTTATATTCAGTTTCTCAGATATTAAGTTAAACTCCAATTAGTTCTCAACAGTTGTTTGCTAATCTTCTCGTTTAATGAGAAGGTACTGTAAAATGATGCATTTTCTTTTTTTTTTTTTTTCTACTTTGCATTGTAAAATTAATTATTAGCCTCTTCTAACCTATATTTGTTTCTTTTTTTAACTTGTTTGGTTGCTTTTCTACTAGTCCTGTATTTAAAGCTAATTAAAAGGATTTTGTTAAGTTTTGAATTGTTACTTTTTGGACGGTCAGCTTTGTTTTTCTGTTTGGATTTATCTGAATAATAATGCATTTTTAATGTAGGTGTTGCTTCAGTCTCTTATCTAGTTGCTTTCCTTGTATTTCCATTTTTAAAGTACTGTTATAGCTAATTCCTTGGTTGCTTTCATTAAGTGCTAATAGCTGCAGTTGTATTTTCAATAAATTTATTCCTGCATCACATTTCCTCTTTTAGAGTATTCATAAGAAGTAAAGCACATGAACCAGAATTTAAATATGAGAACTTGTTTCAATAGGTAAGAAGGGAGGTTTTAAGTGTTTGCAGAGCAAGTTCACCTTTAAGTCATCTCTAATTTAAGTACTTTCTCAGTTAATAGCAGGTAAAATATTAAGTTTAAATGGTGCAATTTCATTTCACCAGAAGTCTGAATGATCCCTTTTCTCTGCTTCTTTACACTGACAGAAGTACTACCACCATCCAGCTTCATGCAGGCATGAATGAAGCTTAGGCAGGTCCACAACAGTACTGAGTTCCAAGGCTGTATTTACAGTACTTAAACTGTATAAATTGTTAGAAGCAATAGATTTTACTTCAGTTCACTAGTGACCCTTGTGCTGCAGCAAGGACTGCACTGCAGTAGAATTGTCTTGTTGGCAATGGAGGTAATTCACTGTTCGCATATTGTATAGATATATCTTGTACAATCCTTGGAAGTTTTTAGAACAAACGTGATCATTGTAGAGTGATATAAAATGGAGGTTCTGTGGCTGGTAGTTCTGTTGCTAGGTGTCAACTCGGAAGTGTACTTTTACATCCCTGGAGAATATGGCCCCTAACTAACATTCAAAGGGCCCTGAATTGCCATGAATGTTACATGTGTGATAATTCAACTGCATGTCCTGCTACACAAGGCTGGAAAAGCTAGCTCAAGTGGTTTTCTACTGGTAATTACCTATATATTCCTAGAAAAACTTTATTATCTTACAAGTTTTTGGCCAAGTCTGAAATCCAAAAATCTGTAATAATCAGCTGTCTACAGCACTGCTTTGTTAGGGATTGTGCTTCAGTAACAGAGGGCTTAAAGGGTGGGTGTCTGTCCTTGATCTTTTTGGTTTTGGTTTCGCTTATTGCATTGCCACTGAAAGCACATACCTCTGTAGAATGCAGTGAAACTTGTGCTCTAATTTGCAGATTGAGTTAACACAGTAAAGAGCTAGTACTGGTGAATAACTATGGAAGTTCACTAAGTGAATGTTAGTCATAGCTTTCAGAAATGTCCTTTGCACAAATTTCATTGCTATGTGAAGCAATGTTGCAAAACAATTGGATTTGATAGATGTCTTAAACACCTAAACAGGTGAAAAAGGATGAAACTGGAGACAAAATGTTGGGTGTCCTAGATGAAAGAAATAGTAATGCTTGGAATAATGGTAAATGAAATGGAAGAGCAAGAGGTTCTACTAAGTGTCATTTCTGTAGAACTGGGCAGCTGTACTTCCCCAGCAAAGCATACATATAATGATACAGGAACATCAATTTTAGTATATTCTCTTTACAGAGCACTAAAGGTGGGAATGATATATTTATCGTCAAGACAAATGACAGACAAAATGACAACAGTATGATCAGATAGCATCGTGATGTGCTTTATTAAAGATCAATGAGTCATTAATTTCTGTGCATGAATTATGATTATGATTTGCCTGAGCTAGAGATTGCCAATAGTAAGAACAAAAAGTATTATAAAGCTTTAATGTTCTATAGACTCCAATGGGTTTCTAATGAAAAGGAGAAAATTCCTTTTCCCCTCTGAAACATTCTTACTTGAATAAGTAGCAGAATGGGGGG
>NW_015440629.1:0-2960 GCF_001577835.2 Coturnix japonica | reverse complement strand
GGTCCCTATGGCTCCCTATAGGTCCCTATTGTTTTCTATGGGTCCCTATGGGTCCCTATAGGTCCCTATTGTTTTCTATGGGTCCCTATGGGTCCCTATTGGTTTCTATGGGTCCCTATGGGGTTGCAGTACCTCCTCCCGCCCACAGGGGGGCGCTGTTTGTGCTCCCCCATTGGTTTCTATGGGTCCCTATGGCTCCCTATAGGTCCCTATTGGTTTCTATGGGTCCCTATGGGTGCAGTACCTCCTCCTGCCCACAGGGGGGCGCTGTTTGAGCTTCCCCCATTGGTTTCTATGGGTCCCCATTGGTTTCTATGGGTCCCTATGGCTCCCTATAGGTCCCTATTGGTTTCTATGGGTCCCTATGGGTCCCCCATTGGTTTCTATGGGTCCCTATGGGTGCAGTACCTCCTCCCGCCCACAGGGGGGCGCTGTTTGTGCTCCCCCCATTGGTTTCTATGGGTCCCTATGGCTCCCTATATGTCCCTATTGTTTTCTATTGGTCCCTATGGCTCCCTATAGGTCCCTATTGTTTTCTATGGGTCCCTATGGGTCCCTATTGGTTTCTATGGGTCCCCATTGGTTTCTATGGGTCCCTATGGCTCCCTATAGGTCCCTATTGGTTTCTATGGGTCCCTATGGGGTTGCAGTACCTCCTCCCGCTTTCAGGGGGGCGCTGTTTGTGCTCCCTCCATTGGTTTCTATGGGTCCCCATTGGTTTCTATGGGCCCCTATTGGTTTCTATGGGTCCCTATTGGTTTCTATGTGTCCCCATTGGTTTCTATGGGTCCCTATGGGGTTGCAGTACCTCCTCCCGCCCACAGGGGGGCGCTGTTTGTGCTCCCCCATTGGTTTCTATGGGTCCCCATTGGTTTCTATGGGTCCCTATGGCCCCCCATATTAACCCCCCCATACTATACCCCAGGCTCTCTGTCCGTGCTGGATTGCGGCCTATTTCCGGGTCTCCCGTTCCCGTCGCTCCCCACCGAGGTCAATCTCTTCCTGTTACCCCCGATGGAACCGGAAGCTGACGACGCCCCCCCACGGACAGGTAAACAGCCCCGGTGCCGACATGTTGCCGTATACCGGAAGTGGGGGTCTACCGGAAGTGGCGTGTACTTCCGGTGGTGACCTGTTCCCATATACCGGAAGTGGGTGGTCTACAGGAAGTGGGTTCTACCGGAAGTGGGTTCTACCGGAAGTGGGGTGTATTTCCGGCGATGGCGTATTCCAAAATCCGGAAGTGGGTCGTACTTCTGGTGGCTACATGCTCTCATATGCCGGAAGTGGGAGGGGGGGTCTCCCGGAAGTGGGTGGTCTACCGGAAGTGGGTTCTACCGGAAGTGGGTTCTACCGGAAGTGGGTGGTTTACCAGAAGTGGGTTGTCTCCCGGAAGCGGGTTATACCGGAAGTGGGTTGTCTCCCGGAAATGGGTGGTCTCCCAAAAGTTGGTGGTCTCCCGGAAGTGGGTTGTACCGGAAGTGGGTTGTACCGGAAGTGACTCTCCCGGAAGTGGCCCGTACTTCCGGCGAGGGCCTATTCCGGAACCCGGAAGTGATGTATACCGGAAGTATATCTCCCGTAAGTGGTTGTTACTTCCGGCGGCAATGCCGTGTTTCCGGTTGCAGGTGGGGGCGGCCCGCTGTTCCCGTTACTTCCCCCTTATCGCGGTCACGGCTCGTTCGGGAACTTGGTGGGAAGGTTGAGGGGGAGAATCATGGCGGCCAACAGGGCCCAGCTGTCACACTCCATGCTCACTGAGAGGAACTGGTAATGGGGCCAATTATATGGGGTTATATGGGGTTATATGGGGTATATGGGGTTATATGGGATATATGGGGGGATATATGGGGTTATATGGGGTTATATGGGGGGATATGGGGGGATATGGGGTTATATGGGGTTATATGGGGTTATATGGGGGGATATGGGGTTATATGGGGGACTAGACCCCATGATAACCCGCATATGAGTATCCCCCCATTATAACCCAATAATAACGGCCGCATATAACCCCATATAGGAACCCGCAATTAATAACCCGATATAGACGCCCATATTACCCACCCCATATAACCCACATATTCCCCAATGTCCCCCAAAGGCGGCTAGTAGGACCCCCAGATAACCCCATATTAAAGTACTGCCCATGATCCCCCCCATATCCCCCATATTAACCCCATCGTTATAGACCCCATATAACCCCATATACCCCCATATTAACCCCATATAACCCCATATATCCCATATTATCCCGTTACCAGTTCCTCTCAGTGGAGCATGAGTGTGACAGCGTGGGACCCGTGTTTGGCCGCCATTACCCCATATTAACCCCATTAAACCCCATTATAACCCCAGTATAACCCCATATCGCCCCCATATAACCCCATAATATCCCATTATTATCCCCATTAAACCCCATATAACCCCATTTATAACCCCATATAACCCTATAAGACCCCATAGAACCCCATATAACCCCATTATAACCCCATATTAAAGCCCATTATAACCCAGTGTCCCCCCATGCCAACACCCATATAACCCTATTATCCCCCATATAACCCTCAATAGACCCATATCCCCCCAATAACCCCATATAATCACCCCCATATAACCCCATTATAATCCATATCCCCCCAATATAACTCATATAACCCATATATCACCCCATATAACCCCATATATCCCATATATCCCCGCCATACTCCCCCCATATATCCCCCCCATATCCCCCCATATAACCCCAATATTAACCCATTAAACCCCATATCCCCCCATAATAACCCCATATAAACCCCATATTATCCCCCATGATAACCCCATATCCAACCCCAATATCCCCCCTATAACCCCAATAACCCCCCATATATCCACCACTATCCCCCCATATAACCCCCATATCCCCCCCTATAGCCCATATATTAGCCCGCAATAAAAACGCCCATATAACCCGTATT
>NW_015440628.1:0-3054 GCF_001577835.2 Coturnix japonica | reverse complement strand
CCCCCTTCATTTCCCCGACTCCTCCCCTCCTTGCCCCCCTCCTCCCATCCCCGACCCCCTCATTCCATCCCCGACCCCCCTGCATCCCCCATCCCCTCCCCAACCCCAGACCCCCGTTCTTCCCCCCGGTACCTGACGAAGTACCGTGCCCACGCTCGTTGGTATTTCCCCCCCGCCTCCCCCTTCAGGGTTCCCTTCCCCCTGGACGTCCCCGTTGCTTTTCATCCAGGCCGGTGCGGATCCATGGGCTGCCTATAGATGGACAGCGGCTGTTTTGGCCATGTGAGCGCAGCGCGGTGCAGGCAGGGGGATCTAAAAATAAGGGGGGGGGTCATTCAGGTCATTTACCAGCCCCATGGCCACAAACGGGACCCCCCCGCACCCGAACCCAGCTCCGTCCGTGCCGGGACGGCGCCCTGCGGTGGTGCCAACGGCCCAAACGGTACGGAGACCCCAATGGCACAAGCGGCGAGAGCTCAGAGCCCCCCCTTCAAAACAACCCCCCCCTCAACTCCTACCCACCCCAAACAGGCCCCCCCTTACAACCCCCCAACCCACAACCAGCCCCCCCTACAAACCCCCATATCCCAACACACAGCCCCCCCCTTACACCCCCCCAACCCACACCAGCCCCCCCCTACAACCACCCCCAACCACCCACCCCCTCTTCAACCATCTCCCCCCCTACCTCTTTTCCAACCCCCCCCCCAACCTAACCCTAATTTCCCAACCATGCGCCCCCCGAACTCCTTCCCCCTCTCCAAAAAAACGAATACCCCCTTAAACCCTAATCCCCAACCATCCCCCTAAAACCACCACCCCCAACCAGCCCCCTCCTCTCACAATCCTCCCCCCCAACCAGCCCTCCCCTCCAACCTAACCCCTATCCCCAACACGCCTCCCTCCTTCCAACCCTCCCCCTCTTACCCAGCCCCCAACCAGATATCCCCTCCCCTCCAACCCCCCCCTCCCAACCTAACCCTAACCCCAAAACCCCCCCCACCTAACCCTAATCCCCAACCAGCCCCCACCCTCCAACCCCCCCCAAACCTAACCCTATAACCCAACCCCAAACCCCATTCCCCCCTTCCAACTCCACCCCCCCAAAACCCCCCCCCACTAACCCTTACCCAAACCATCTCCCCCCCTCCACCACCTCTCCCCCAACTCCCCCCCCTCCACTTAACCCACCCCCCCTACCCCCCGGGTCCCCCCACCTTCATTTTCAGGTCCGTCCTCAGCCAGCTCGAAAGTGCCGGCCAGCTCGAAATCCCCGGGTACATCATCGTAACGTGTAGGACGGCCGAGAAAATCGCTGCAGCCCATGGGGACACGGGATCAGCGTTGTACTCGATTCCCTATGGGCGGGGGAGGGGGGAGTCAAACAGCGCTGGGTGGGATGTGGGGCACAGGGGGGGAGATGTTGGGATGGGGGGAATGTGGGGCTGGGGAGGGGATGTGGGGCTGGGAATGGGGGGATGTGGGGCGTGGAAGGGGGATGTGGGACTGGGGGCGGGGAGATGTGGGTTTCGGGGCGGGTCTGGGATGTGGGGCTGTGGGGATGTGTGGCTGGAGTGGATGTGGGGCTGGAAGGGTATGTGGGGCTGGGGGTGGGATGTGGGTGTTGGCAGGGGGATGTGGGCTGGGGGGGGATGTGGGCTGGGGGCGGATGTGGGAGCTGGGAGGGTGATTTCGGGAATTGGGGGGGGGCATGTGGGGCTGGGGGGGCATGAGGCGGATGGGGGGGGATGTGGGTGGGGGGCGGGATGTGGGGTGGGCTGTGGTATGTTGGCGGCTGGGGGGGAATGTTGGGCTGGGGGGGATGTGGAGCAATCAGGCTTGGGTTGAGGGTTTTGGGGCTGGGGACCGGGGATGTGGGTTGGTGCGCTGTGGGTGTGGGGCTGGGCGAGGGATGTGGCTGGGGATGTGGGGCTGCGATGGGAATGTGGGGCTGAGAAAGGTGATGTGGGGCTGGGGGGGATGTGGGGCTGGGGGTGTCTGTGGGGCGGCCCCACATGGGCGCTGACCGCTGTCCGAGAAGTAGGAGCGGAGCAGCTGATCCTGAGCGGGTCGAGGCAGCGCCAGGATGTTGAGGGCGGCGGCGTCCGACAAGGAGCCACCAAAACCCTTCACACGTTGGTACCGAACCGACACGTCCAGGGTCAGAACCAGATCTGGGGGGGGGGGGGGGGGGGGGGGTGGGACGGGATGGGATGGGATGGGATGGGATGGGATGGGGACGGGATGGGGACGGCACCGAGATGGGGATGGGATGGGGTCGCGATGGAGACATGACGGGGACGGGACGGGATGGGACGAGGACGCAATGGGGCCGCTATGGGGACACGCTATGGGGACACGCTATGGGGCCGGGATGGGGCCGGGACCGCGGTGTGGATGGGATGGGGCCGGGATGGGACGGGGACGCAATGGGGCCGCTATGGGGATGGGATCGGGACAGGACCGGACTGTGATGGGGACCGAGATGGGGACGGGATGGGGTCGGGATGGGGTCGGGAATGCAACGGGGCCGCTATGGGGACGGAATGGGGACCGGACGGGACCGTGATGGGGATGGGACGGGGACGTGATGGGGACGGGATGGGAATGGGATGGGGACACTAATGGGGCCACGATGGGGACGGGACCGCAACGGGGACGGGATGGGGACAGGGATGGGGACGCGATGGAGACGACAGGACCGAGATAGGGACAGGACGGGGTCGGGATGGGACGGGGGCGCAATGGGGCCGCTATGGGGACGGGATGGGAACCGGACGAGACGGCGATGGGGATGGGATGGGGTCGCGATGGGGACGGGCCGGGAATGCAACGGGGACGCGATGGGGACAGGATGGGGATGGGACGAGACTGAGATGGGGACGGGATGAGACCGCGATAGGGACGGGACGGGACGGGGGCGCAATGGGGCCGCTATGGGGCCGGGATGGGGTCGCTATGGGGCCGCTCAGCACCTCGTGTCCAGACCTCACTGCCATCCCCCCCCCATAACCAACCCACCCCACACCCAGCACAGCCCATACCCACCCCATA
>NW_015440627.1:0-3064 GCF_001577835.2 Coturnix japonica | reverse complement strand
ATTTTCGGGTCCCCCCCCCACCTTCGTTCATACTCCATGTCTGACGCCGCTGCCAGTCGGGTGACACGGGGACTGGGAGGAACTGGGAAAGAAATAAGAGAGAGATGGAGATTGGGACTGGGATGGGACCAGTATGGGACCAGTATGGGACCAGTATGGGACTGGGATGGAATGGGATGGAATGGGATCAAACTGGGATGGAATGGGATGGACTGGGATGGAATGGGATGGACTGGGATGGAATGGGAGGGACTGGGATGGAATGGGATGGAATGGGATGGGACCAGTATGGGACTGGGATGGACTGGGATGGACTGGGATGGACTGGGATGGACTGGGAAGGCAATAGAGTGGCACTGGGATAAACTGGGATGAACTGGGATGGACTGGGATGGAATGGGATGGGACTGGGATGGAACTGGGATGGAATGGGATGGACTGGGATGGGACTGGGATGGGACCAGTATGGGACTGGGATGGACTGGGATCAAACTGGGATGTGATTGGGATGGAATGGGATGGATTGGGAAGGCAATAGAGTGGCACTGGGATAAACTGGGATGGACTGGGATGAACTGGGATGGACTGGGATGGGACTGGGATGGGACTGGGATGAACTGGGATGGACTGGGATGGACTGGGATGGAATGGGATGGGACCAGTATGGGACTGGGATAAACTGGGATAAACTGGGATGAACTGGGATGGAATGGGATGGATTGAGATGGACTGGGATCATACTGGGATGGAATGGGATGGGACTGGGATGGGACTGGGAAGGACTGGGATGGACTGGGATGGAATGGGATGGAATGGGATCATACTGGGATGGAATGGGATGGACTGGGAGGGAATGGGATGGACTGGGAAGGCAATAGAGTGGCACTGGGATAAACTGGGATGGATTGGGATGGGACTGGGATGGACTGGGATGGATTGGGATGGGACTGGGATCATACTGGGATGGACTGGGATGGACTGGGATCATACTTGGGGGCACTGGGATAAACTGGGATGGACTGGGATCGTACTGGGATCATACTGGGATGGACTGGGATGGACTGGGATGGGACCAGTATGGGACTGGGATGGACTGGGATCAAACTGGGATGGAATGGGATGGGACTGGGATCATACTGGGGTGGAATGGGATGGACTGGGATGGGACTGGGATGGACTGGGATGAACTGGGATGGGACCAGTATGGGACTGGGATAAACTGGGATGGACTGGGATGAACTGGGATGGAATGGGATGGGAATGGGATGGACTGGGATGGGAATGGGATGGACTGAGATGGACTGGGAGGAACTGGGAAGGAAATAGAGTGAGATGGAGACGGACTGGGATGGGATGGGATCAAACTGGGATGGACTGGGATGAACTGGGCCGAGCCCCATAGGCCAAGAGCTGCCACGTGCCACACTCCATCAAGCCACGCCCGCCTCATTACCATACAAACCACGCCCACCTTCATTAGCATACAGACAATTACCATATAAGCCCCGCCCACCTCATTGCCACAAAGAACAGCCCACCTCATTACCATACAAAACCACACCCACCTTCATTAGCATACAGACTTCGCCCACCTTTATTTGCATACGGACCACGCCCACCTCATTAGCGTATATGCCCCGCCACACACAGACCACACCCACCTCATTAGCATAGACGCCACGCCCAGCTCATTAGCATACAAACCATGTTCACCCCACCACACACGGACCACGCCCACCTCATTAGCATAGGAGTCACGCCCACCTCATTAACATATAAACAACACCCACCCAAACTACCATACAGACCACACCCACCTCATTAGCATAGAAACAACGCCCACCTCATTAGCATACAAACCCACCAACACACTGACAGCACCCACCTCATTAGCATATAAAAGCCACGCCCACCTCATAAGCATATAAACCACGCCCACCCACACAAACACAGAGACCGCACCCACCATATTAGCATATAGAAGCCACGCCCACCTCATTAGCCTACAACCCACAGCTTCCATACAAACCACACCCACCTCATTAGCATAGACGTCACGCCCATCTCATTAGCATACAAACCACGCCCGTCCCACAACACACAGACCATATCCACCTTATTAGCATAAAAGCCACGCCCACCTCATTAGCATACAGACAAATCCACCCCAACAGAGACCATACAGACCTAATTAGCATACGAACCACGCCCACCTCATTAGCATACATCCCCCAGCTCCCATACAAACCACACCCACCTCATTAGCATAGGCACCACGCCCATCTCATTAGCATGCGAACCACGCCTACCTCATTACCATACAAAGCCTCCCCCAGCCCCCTTTAAGCCCCGCCCCTTCCCCCCAAACCAACCAATCAGAGTCGCTCGTTCCCGTTCCCACGCTCCCCCCATTGACCCCGGTTCCTTTTCCCACCTCGGTCCGTTTCCCGCCGCCGCCGCCGTTTCTCCCCGCTTCAAAATGGCGGCTCCTCCTTGAGGCCGCTCAGCCCCTTCTTCTCCGCCCCCTCCGAGCTCCTATTGGTCGGCTCAGACGCCAGTCAGGAGGTGCGAGCCGTTGATTGGTTGAGGGGACCAAAAGGGGCGGGGCGAGAAGTGGGTGGGGCCTAACGGGGAGGGGGCGGGACTTAAAGCTGGAAAGCTGGGTCTCTATTGGCTGAGAGCCGCGAGGGCGCTCGCTGATTGGTCGACAGAGAGAGAGGCGGGATTAGAGTGGCGAGAGGGAGGGACTTCGCGCTCGCTCTGCGTTTCTATTGGCTGAGCGCTCAGGAGCCACTTTCTGATTGGCGGAAGCGCCGCATTGCCAACCGGGAAGGCACCGGAAGTGGAGTGGGAGGGATTTCCGGTTTCAAGATGGCAGCGCTGTGGAAAGCGATCCGGTCGTTGAGGACAACGATGGGAACGAGGGGGAGAAGCGCCGGAACCGGAGCCGTCGTGACGACCCCGGAAGTGATCGGAGCAAAACGGAAGGAGGAAACGTGGGAGGAAGCGCAGCGGAAGGTGGGCGGGGCCTAAAGGGAAAAGGGGCGGGGCCTAACGGGGGGGT
>NW_015440626.1:0-3078 GCF_001577835.2 Coturnix japonica | reverse complement strand
TTCCCCCACTTCTCACCCTTCCCCTTTCCATCTCCCCTCTTCATGTCCCATTCCCGTGTGTGTGTGTTCCCCATTTGTCCCCCCTCCTTGCCCCCATTACCCACCCTATGTCCCCATTACCCTTCTATCCCCTATTCCCCCCCGCTGTCCCCACCTCTCCCTGGTATCTGTATCGATATTGTCTGCGTCCCGTAGTGCAAACTCTCAGGGTAACGTTCTGGATCTTCGCCTCGTAGGTCATTTCCTCACACAACCTGACATTAATGGGGGGGGGGCCAGTTATAGGAGCATTACAGGGGCTATTTTAGAGACTCCTATATATAAGCTTTCTCCCCCCCCCCTTTAAGTCAGCCCTTCATAGCATACAATCTCGATGGCATGGCCTTTAGGGGGCATAGGGCTATTTTGAGACCCCCCTTCGCAGGACTGACACTCATTGACGGCCTTTTAGGAGTACAGGAGGGCATATTTGGAGACCCCCCCCCCGCCTTCCCAGACTGCATATGATGCCTTTAAGAGCTTACGGGGGCTATTTGGAGGGACCCGCCCTCTCAGGCTGACATACCATAGATCTCGATTGAGGGGCCTTTAGGAGGCACAGGGGGCTATGTTTGGGGAGGGACCTCCCTTCCGGCACTGACACTGTCTTGATGGACTTTAGGAAGCTACAGGGGTATGTTGGGAGACCCCCTCTCCCAAGCGTGACTACATAGATTTTTCTCATTAGATGCCTTTTAAATGGAATAGAGAGATATTTGATGAGACCCCCCCCCTTCCAGGACTGACATCAGTGAGGGACCTTTATGGTACAGGGGGGGCTACTTGGAGCACCCCCCTCCTTTCCAGATGACACTCATATGATGCCTTTAGGAGGATTAGGGAGCGACTTTGGCAGACCCCCCTTCACCCCTTAAAGTCAATACACTCACACATTCTAATTTGATTGCGCCTTTAGAGCTACAGGGGCTATAGTGAGAGAACCCCCCCCCCCTTCAGACTGCACTCATTGATGGCTTTAGGGAGGTACAGGACGGCTATTGGAGAGCCCCCCCCCTCGTCCCAGGCTGACAATACATAGATCTCCAGTTGAATGGCCTTTAGCCTGAGGATAGGGGGTATTTGGAGACCCCCCGCCCTGTTCAGGACTGGAACTCATTGAATGGCCTTTAAGAGGCTACCCAACGCCGCGCGGCTACTTTTTGGAAGGACCCCTTCCCAGGCTGACAAATATCAGTAGATTTTATTATTCCCGATTTTTTAGATGGCCTCCCTTTAGGGTGGGGGCTATTTGGAGACCCCCCCCCCTTGCCAAGACGACCCCACCTCATGAGGAGGGCCTAAATGATTAAGCGGGGCTATTTGGAGGACCCACCCCCCCTTTCCCAAGATGACATTCATTGGTGGCCTTTGGACTACGAAGGGGACTATTATGGGACCACCCCTCTCCCAGAGCTGGACAATACATAGATTCATTGATGGCCTTGAGTGAGGTACACGGGGGTACTTGGGAGAACCCCCACACAACACTTCAGACACTCGCGCACGGTGGCAACCTGATGCGCCCTTTAGGAACGCCTACGGGGGAGACCACACAGCGCGGCCGCTCTCTCCTCGCAGACACCGACGAACGCGCACAGGCCTGTGACAGGAGCATGACACGTCATTGATGGGCGGGCCGGTTTACGGCTCTCGCGCGGCCGCCGGGGTATTTCGAGCAGCGCCGAGCGGCTAATATAACCCACAGAACACACTGCACACCCTGACAGCATCGGACCCCTACCATCCCCACACCACTCATTGGGGCCTTTAGGAGCTACAGGGGGCTATTTGGAGACCCCCCCCCCTTCCAGACTGACACTCATTGAGGGCCTTTAGGAGCTACAGGGGGCTATTTGGAGACCCCCCCCTTCCAGACTGACATTCATTGAGGGCCTTTAGGAGCTACAGGGGGCTATTTGGACACCCCCCCCCTTCCAGACTGACACTCATTGATGGCCTTTAGGAGGATAGGGGGCTATTTGGAGACCCCCCCCTTTCAGACTGACACTCATTGATGGCCTTTAGGAGCTACAGGGGCTATTTGGAGACTCCCCCCTCACCCCCTTAAAGTCATACACTCACCACATCAATCTAATTGATGGCCTTTAGGAGCTACAGGGGGGCTATTTGGAGACTCCCCCTCTCCCAGGCTGACAATACATAGATCTCATTGATGGCCTTTAGGAGGATAGGGGGCTATTTGGAGACCCCCCCCCTTTCCAGACTGACACTCATTGATGGCCTTTAGGAGGATAGGGGGCTATTTGGAGACCCCCCCCCTTTCCAGACTGACACGCATTGAGGGCCTTTAAATGGTACAGGGGGCTATTTGGAGACCCCCCCCCCCTTTCCAGACTGACATTCATTGAGGGCCTTTAGGAGCTACAGGGGCTATTTGGAGACCCCCCCTCACCCCCTTAAAGTCATACACTCACCACATCAATCTAATTGATGGCCTTTAGGAGCTACAGGGGGCTATTTGGAGACCCCCCCTCTCCCAGGCTGACAATACATAGATCTCATTGATGGCCTTTAGGAGGCACAGGGGGCTATTTTGGAGACCCTCCCCCCTTCCAGACTGACACTCATTGATGGCCTTTAGGAGCTGCAGGGGGCTACTTTGGAGACCCCCCCCTTCCAGACTGACACTCATTGATGGCCTTTAAGAGGTACAGGGGGGCTATTTGGAGACCCCCCCCTTCCAGACTGACACTCATTGAGGGCATTTAAATGGTACAGGGGGCTATTTGGAGACCCCCCCCCTTAAATCCCTCACCGCATCTATCTCATTGAGGGCCTTCCACTGCTCATAGGGCACCCCCAGAGCTTCAGCCGTCTGGATTGTTCTCTTCAGCTGGCTGGTCCACACTTTGAGCTCTCGGATGCTTTGGCTCCGGATGAATTCAGCCAAGGCCTGGGCGTACTGGGGGGGGGTGACACAGTGTTTAACACCCCCCCCATGTCCTCACATATTGGGGGTGGGGCTTCACCCTCTATTAACCACACTCCCACTCTTCTATCCCATTCCCCCCCCCTTCC
>NW_015440625.1:0-3203 GCF_001577835.2 Coturnix japonica | reverse complement strand
TAAGTGCCCCATAGAGACCCACGGTGCCCCATAAGTACCCCATAAGTGACCCATAGAGACCCCAAACCCCATAAGTGCCCCATAGAGACCCACGGTGCCCCATAAGTGACCCATAAGTGCCCCATAGAGCCCCCTTCAGCCCCATAAGTGCCCCACAGAGCCCCATAACTGCCCCATAACTACCCCATAAGTGCCCCATAGAGACCCCAAACCCCATAGAGCCCCATAAGTGCCCCATAACTACCCCATAGAGACCCACATTGCCCCATAAGTGCCCCATAGAGCCCCATAAGAGCCCCATAAGTGCCCCATAGAACCCCATAGAGACTCATAACAGCCCCATAGAGCCCCATAAGTGCCCCATAGAGACCCCAAACCCCATAGAAACCCCATAGAGCCCCATAACAGCCCCATAGAACCCCATAAGTGCCCCATAGATCCCCATAACTGCCTCATTGAGACCCATAGAGCCCCATAGAGACCCCTTCAGCCCCATAAGTGCCCCATAGAGACCCCACAGAACCCCATAGAGCCCCATAAGTGCCCATAGACACCCCATAGAGACCCCAAACCCCATAGAGACCCCATAGAGCCCCATAACAGCCCCATAGAGACCCCATAGAGCCCCATAACAGCCCCATAGAGCCCCATAGAGCCCCATAACAACCCCATAAGTGCCCCATAGAGACCCCATAGAGCCCCATAGGCCTCCATTAAACCCCATAGAGCCCATAACTGCCCCATAGAGCCCCATAGAAACACATAACAGCCCCATAGAGACCCATAAGTGCCCCATAGAGACCCCATATAGACCCCAAACCCCATAACAGCCCCATAGAGCCCCATAGATACCCCAGAGAGACCCATAACTGCCCCATAGAGCCCCCAAACCCCATAAGTGCCCCATAGAGCCCCATAACAGCCCCATAGATCCCCATAGAGCCCCATAACAACCCCATAAGTGCCCCATAGGGACCCATAGACACCCCATAGAGCCCCATAGGCCTCCATTAAACCCCATAGAGCCCATAACTGCCCCATAGAGCCCCATAACTGCCCCACTGAGACCCATAGAGCCCCACAGAGACCCCATATAGACCCCAAACCCCATAAGTGCCCCATAGAGCCCCATAACAGCCCCATAAGTGCCCCATAGAGACCCCATAGAGACCCATAGGCCTCCATTAAACCCCATAGAGCCCCATAGAGACCCCATAGAGCCCCATAACTGACCCATTGAGACCCATAGAGCCCCCATATAGACTCCAAACCCCTTAAGTGCCCCATAGAGCCCCATAAGTGCCCCATAGAGACCCCACATAGACCCCAAACCCATTAAGTGCCCCATAGAGCCCCATAACAACCCCATAAGTGCCCCATAGTGCCCCATAGAGACCCCATAGAGCCTCATAGGACTCCATTAAACCCCATAGAGCCCATAACTGCCCCATAGAGCCCCATAACAGCCCCATAGAGACCCATAAGTACCCCATAGAGACCCCATATAGACCCCAAACCCCATAACAGCCCCATAGAGCCCCATAGAGACCCCAAACCCCATAAAGACCCCATAGAGCCCAAGAACAGCTCCATAGAGCCCCATAAGGGCCCCATAGAGCCCCATAGAGACCCCATAGAGACCCCATAGAGCCCCATAGGCCACCATTAAACCCCATAGCAGCCCCATAGAGCCCCATAAGTGCCAAGCCCCCTTAACCCCACCTTCCTTTGCAGGGATTGGACGCCGTTGCCGCCACTCCACTCACCGTCAGCCAATAAAGACGCTCCATTCTAAACCACGCCCCCTTTGCCTTTATTAAGCGTGGGCGGGGCTTGGGGAGAAGTGGGCGGGGCCTCGGGAACCAAGCTGGATCCTGATTGGTCCAAAGGGGCGGGACTGCTCCAGCCGCAGCCAACCAGAAGCACAGAGATCTATAAAGGGGGCGGGGCTTAGGGCAAGCTCAAATCCTATTGGCTGCCCACTTTAAGCCCCGCCCCCTTACCTAAGCAAACCCGGAAGAGCCTGGCCCACAACTTCCGGTGGGCGGAGCTTGGCAGGATCTCATTAAGCTCCGCCCCTTCCGGTCGCCCCGCCCCCTCCAGTATCGCCCTATAGGAACAAAGGGAGCCGCGTTAAGCCCCGCCCCCCTTCAAACCCCATTGGTTGATCACAAAGTCCATTATTCCTTATGGACCAATCACAACGCACCGCTCCAACGAGGCCACGCCCACCGGGGGAAGCTCCGCCTCCTCTGGGAGTTCAAGCAAAGGGGGCGGGGCTCTAAGAGGGGGAACGGGATTGGTTGGTTTAGGACACGCCCACCAGTAAGCCACGCCCCCATTGGTCCCATAGAACCCCATAGAACCCCATTATAACCCCATATAACCCCATATATCCCCATATATCCCCATTATAACCCCATATATCTCTATATAACCCCATATAAGCCCCATATAACCCCATATATAACCCCATATATCCCCATATCTCCCCATAATAACCCCATATATCCCCATATAACCCCATATATCCCCATAGAACCCCATTAAAACCCCATATCACCCCACATATCCCCATATAACCCCATATAACCCCATATAACCCCACATATCCCCATATATCCCCATATAACCCCATAGAACCCCCATAGAACCCCATATAACCCCATATAACCCCATATCCCCCCATATAACCCCATATAACCCCATATAACCCCATATATCCCCCATATAACCCCATATAACCCCATATAACCCCATATAACCCCATATCCCCCAATATAACCCCATATAACCCCATATAACCCCATAGAACCCCATATATCCCCTATATAACCCCATATCCCCCCATATCCCCCCATATAACCCCATTATAACCCCATATAATCCCATATAACCCCATATCACCCCATATAACCCCATATAACCCCATATAACCCCATATCCCCCCATATAACCCCATATAACCCCATATAACCCCATATAATCCCATACAACCCCATAGAACCCCATATAGCCCCATATAACCCCATACAACCCCATATAACCCCATTATAACCCCATATAACCCCATTATAACCCCATATAACCCCATATAACCCCATATATAACCCCATATAACCCCATATAACCTCATATCCCCCCATATAACCCCATATAACCCCATATAACCCCATATATAACCCCATATAACCCCATATAAC
>NW_015440624.1:2179-3212 GCF_001577835.2 Coturnix japonica | reverse complement strand
ATTCAATGGGGTCAATGGGATGTTAATAGGGTGTTAATGGGGTGTTAATAGGATGTTAATAGGGTCAATGGGGTGTTAATGGGGGGTTAATGGGGGATTAATGGGGGGTCAATGGGGCGTTAATAGGGTCAATGGAGTCAATGGGGTGTTAATGGGGTGTTAATGGGGGGTCAATGGGGTCAATGGGGTGTTAATGGGGGGTTAATGGGGGGTCAACGGGGTGTTAATGGGGGTTAATGGGCTAAATGGCATTCAATGGGGTTAATGGGGTCAATGGGCTCAATGGCATTTAATAGGGTCAATGGGGTGTTAAGGGGGCTTAATAGGGTCAATAGGCTCAATGGCATTTAATAGGGTCAACGGGGTGTTAATGGGGGATAAATGGGGTCAATGACATTCAATGGGGTCAATGGGGTGTTAATGGGGGTTAATGGGGTGTTAATGGGGGGTTAATGGGGTCAATGGGGTCAATGGCATTTAATAGGGTCAATGGGGTGTTAATGGGGGGTTAATGGGGTCAATGGCATTCAATGGGGTCAATGGGGTGTTAATGGGGGGTTAATGGGGTCAATGGGGTCAATGGGGTGTTAATGGGGATTAATGGGGTCAATGGCATTTAATAGGGTCAATGGGGTGTTAATGGGGGGTTAATGGGGTGTTAATGGGGTCAATGGGGTCAATGGCAGTCAATGGGGTCAGTGTGGTTAATGGGGGGGTAATGGGGTCTATGTGGTCAATGGCGTTAATGGGGTCAATGTGGTTAATGGGGGGGTAATGGGGTCTATGGGGTCAATGGGGTCAATGGCATTTAATAGGGTCAGTGTGTGTAATAGGGGGTTAATGGGGTCAATGGGGTCAATGTGGTTAATGGGGGGGTAATGGGGTCTATGGGGTCAATGGCGTATATGGGGTTAATGGGGTCAATGGGGTGTTAATGGGGTGTTAATGGGGGGTTAATGGGGTGTTAATAGGGTCAATGGAGTCAATGGGGTGTTAATGGGGTGTTAATGGGGGTCAATGGGGTGTTAATAGG
>NW_015440624.1:0-2113 GCF_001577835.2 Coturnix japonica | reverse complement strand
TTAATGGGGGGGTCAATGGGGTGTTAATGGGGGGTTAATGGGGTCAATGGGCTCAATGGCATTCAATGGGGTGTTAATGGGGGGGTAATAGGGCATTAATGGGGTGTTAATGGGGGATTAATGGGGTCAATGGCATTTAATAGGGTCAATGGGGTGTTAATGGGGTGTTAATGGGGGGTTAATGGGCTCAATGGCATTTAATAGGGTCAATGGGGTGTTAATGGGGGGTTAATGGGGTCAATGGCATTCAATGGGGTTAATAGGGTTAATAGGGTCAATGGGGTGTTAATGGGGGGTTAATGGGGTCAATAATGGTCAATTGCAGTCAATGGGATCAATGGGGTCAATAGGATCAATGGGGTCAATGGCAGTCAATGGGGTCTATGGGGTCAATGGCAGTCAATGGGGTCAGTGTGGTCAATGGGGTCAATGGGGTCAATGGCATTTAATAGGGTCAATGGGGTGTTAATGGGGGGGTAATGGGGTCTATGGGCTCAATGGCATTTAATAGGGTCAACGGGGTGTTAATGGGGTCAATGGCAGTCAATGGGGTCAATGTGGTTAATGGGGGGTAATGGGGTCTATGGGGTCAATGGGGTCTATGGGGTCAATGGGCTCAATGGCATTCAATGGGGTGTTAATGGGGTCAATGGGGGTTAATGGGGGTTAATGGGGTCCCCCCACCTGGTCCCCCCTCTTCCATGTGACGGTGGGGGCGGGCTCCCCGCTGATGGGGACATCGAGCCGCACTTTGTTCCCGGCCACCACCACGATGGTGTTCTCTGACGACTGGCCTGAGCAGTCCAGGTGGATCTTGGGGGGCTCTGGGGGGGGAGACCACCATTAGAACCCCATTGGGACCCCCATTGGGATCCCTATAATGGGACCCCAAACCCCTATATTGATATCCCTATATTGACATCGCTATATTGGGACCCCTATATTGGGACCCCCTATCAGTCCAGGTGGATCTTGGGGGGCTCTGGGGGGGGAGACCACCATTAGAACCCCATTGGGACCCCCCCATTGGGACCCCTATAATGGGACCCCCCCATTGGGACCCCCATTGGAACCCCTATATCAGGACCCCTATATTGGGACCCCCATTGGGACCCCTATATTGGGACCCCTATATTGGGACCCCCATTGGGACCCCCATATTGGGACCCCCCATTGGGACCCCTATATTGGGACCCCCCCCATTGGGACCCCTATACTGGCACCTTCCCATAGGCAACCCCATTGGGACCCCTATATTGGGACCCCCTATCAGTCCAGGTGGATCTTGGGGGGATCTGGGGGGGGAGACCACCATTAGAACCCCATTGAGACCCCCATTGGGACCCCAAACCCCTACATTGATATCCCTATATTGGGTACCCCCATTGGGACCCCTATATTGGGACCCCCCCATAGGCAACCCCATTGGGACCCCCATTGGGACCCCTATAATGGGACCCCCCCATTGGGACCCCTATATTGGGACCCCCTATCAGTCCAGGTGGATCTTGGGGGGCTCTGGGGGGGAGACCACCATTAGAACCCCATTGAGACCCCCATTGAGACCCCTATAATGGGACCCCCCCATTGGGACACCTATAATGGGACCCCCCCATTGGGACCCCCATATTGGGACCCCTATATTGGGACCCCCATATTGACACCCCTATATTGGGATCCCCCCATTGGGACCCCTATATTGGAACCCCCATATTGGGACCCCCATTGGGACCCCCATATTGGGGACCCCCCCCCCTCACCTTGTTTGGGGACGTACTCCACTTTGATCTCTATAGGAGAGGAAAGGAAAGGGTTAATGGGTTAATAACCCCATATAGCCCCATATAACCCTATATCTATCCCATATAACCCCATATATCCCCATATAGCCCCATATAACCCCATATAACCCCATATAACCCCATATAACCCCATATAACCCCATATAACGCTTATCCACATATAACACCCATACTATACCCATATAACCCCATATATCCCTATAACCCCATATACCCCATATCAACCCCATATAAACCCCATATAACACCAATTATTAACCCCAGTATATCCACTCATTATAAACCCAATAACCCATATCCCCCATATTCTC
>NW_015440623.1:0-3217 GCF_001577835.2 Coturnix japonica | reverse complement strand
GGTTCACTAATGTCCCCATCTAGAGTGTTGGCATGAGGGGTGTCTCCAACAATCTATGGGGCGCTTTTGAGTGCCCCCAATTCTGTGGGGCACAAGGGGTCCCCCAATCTATGGCGGTTCATAATGTCCCCAATCTGTGGGGCTTGAGTGGTCCCCAGTCTATGGGCTCATGATGTTCCCAGTCGGTGTTAATGGGCACCGGTTTGATGGTATTCCCAAAAACTATAGGGCACAAGGTGTCCCCTGTCTATGGAGGGCCCTTTAGGCCCCCTGAATCGAACATTGTTGGGCACAAGGGGTCACCCAATTCTAATGGGGTTCATAAATGTGCCCAAATCTATGGGGCTTGAGGCCTCGCCTTCCCCAGATCTATTGGGGTTCTTTATCACCCTGTGTCTCATCTTATTTTGCGGTTTCTATGTTCCCAGAACTATGGACCTGACCTCTGGTATTGTCACTCCAGCTAACCTGTGGGGTCATGTTGCCTAGCTCGTCCCTCAAATCAATGATATTTTTTTGGGGTTGCTGTGTCAGTCTTGGATGATAGAGCCAGCATCCTGTTGTTCAAATAGCTCGTGTAAAGTGGAGGCCATGATCTGATATGCACTAGGCAAGCACAGCATTTGTGATAAGATTTGTCACTTCACGTCAGGCGTGTTGTGCTGTGGCAATGTGATCCACTAAGTCTTAACATGCAGTGAGGGGGATGAGAGGGAGGAGTAGTTGACATTGCGTTGTGAGCGTGTAGATTTAATTGCTAGCCGTAGTGACTCCGTTAGTGTTTCTGAGTTATTGCGTGCTAACATATCTTATAGTTTCACCTCCTAATAACGGCTGAATAAGCCTTGCACTCAACCAACTGAATTGATTCCATATAATGGACGAGTACAATCGTCAAGATAGCTCCTGTTTTCTGCACCATGGCCAGTTTGTCGTCTTTCTGCATGCCGTATAGCTTACTCGACAGTTTCTAGCTTACTCTACGACATTTCTGTAGTGCCATATTTTTCTGGTCTTACTGATATGGATAAGCCAAAATCAGCGTGTTTCTGTCACTTCACTCGATGCCCACTACCAATATGGGTCAGCGTTAACAACACTGGGAGTCGCACTCCCCGAGTTGAGGCGAGCGTCACCATCCCCGTGTGCGATAGGTTGTTTAAGGGATGCTCGTTTGGACCATTGTGGTGCTCCCCCGGCAAAAATTGCAATGACTCTGTCTATAGCAGGAAGTATAGTATTACATGCGGCATTGACACTGCTTGCCATGTTGCATTGCACCATGCACCTTGCACCATGCCATGTTGCACTGTTGCCATGTTGCTATTGCACCCACACAGCTGGGCACGATGCCATCTTGCCACTGTAACCAATGCTACCTTGCACCATGCAACCTTGCAAGGAATTGGCATTGCATTTATGCGCATGTTGCATTGCAATCTGTACCTTTCAAATCACCCCCATGCAAACCCTAGCACCCATGCCATGCACCTTGCCAACCACACCACGTTGCACGGCACCACCATGCAAACACTGCACCATGCAGCTGCCCTTGCACCCCACGCCATTATTCGCACTGCACCATGGCAGCGTTAGCACCACCGCCATGTTGCACTGAATGCACCATGCAACATTGCACCATTGCACCCATGCACCACGCCATGTTAGCATCTGCACCATGCAACCTTGCTTGCATGCTGCCTGCATGCTGTGTCCTGCAGCCCAGAGCATGATCTGTCCTTACATCCAAGCGCCCCACTATGCTGTCAAATGGGCTGACGCTGGGCCGGGCGGCAGGCATGATTGCGTGCATTCTGCTGTGGGGTACCCCGGTGAGCAAAGGGCGGGTTGGGGGGGGGGGGGTTGTACAAGGGGTTGCATGAGGGGTTGTGTACAGAGGGTTTGCACAGAGGGTTTTTGCTTGTCGGGTTTTGCACAGAGGAATGCACGGGGTTTGCATGTAGGGTTTTGCACTGAGGGCTTGCACAAGGGGGTGGGGGTTGCACAGGGTTTGCACATGGGGTGTTGCACCGAGGGTTTGCAAATGGGCTTGGAAGCAAGGGGTTGCACAGGGGGTTGCACAGAGGGTTTGCAGGTGGGGTTTTGCACTGAGGGTTTGCACAAGGTGGGGGTTGCACGTGGGGTTTTGTGTCGCACAGAGGGGTTTGCAGCGGGGGGGGGAGGTTGCACAGGAGCTGCACAGATGGGACTGTTTGCACGGGGGGGGGGGTTGTTTTGCAGCCACCCCCCGGAAGCAGCGCCGGGAGCGCACCACCTTCACACGGGCTCAGCTGGACGTGCTGGAGGCCCTGTTCGCCAAGACCCGCTACCCCGACATCTTCATGCGGGAGGAGGTGGCCTTGAAGATCAACCTGCCCGAGTCCCGAGTGCAGGTGGGTGATGTGCTTGCACGCGCGTGTGCAAAATGGGGCCCTGAGTGCACCCACGTGGGCTAAATTGGGTCCTCAGTGCAGCCATTGTGCATAATGGGGCCCTTAGTGCACCTACATGTGCATAACGGGGTCCTGAGTGCACATACGTGTGCAAAATGGGGCCCTGAGTGCACACATGTGGGCTAAATTGGGTCCTGAGTGCAGACATTGTGCATAATGGGACCCTTAGTGCACCTACGTGTGCAAAATGGGGTCCTGAGTGCACCTACATGTGCATAATGGGGTCCTGAGTGCACCTATGTGTGCAAAATGGGGCCCTGAGTGCACACATGTGGGCTAAATTGGGTCCTCAGTGCAGCCATTGTGCATAATGGGGCCCTTAGTGCACCTACATGTGCATAATGGGGTCCTGAGTGCACCTACGTGTGCAAAATGGGGCCCTGAGTGCACCTATGAGTGTGCACACTCAAGACATGCAGCTGAGTGCATGCACATGCGTGTGCACACCCAGAACACGCATCTGGCTTAATGCACACACATGCACACACATGCACACGCATGTGGTGCATGCACACACATGCACACTCATACACACACATGCACACTCATACACACACATGCACACTCAGCACACACATCTGGCTGCATGCACACACATGCACACACACACATGCACACACATGCACACTCAGCACACACACCTGGCTGCATGCACACACATGCACACACATCAGCTCCTTGCACACACACGTGCACACTCAGACCACCCCTCTGCCCCCCCCCCCCCCCCCTCACTCCTCATTTCCCCCCTTTCCCCCCCCCCA
>NW_015440622.1:0-3226 GCF_001577835.2 Coturnix japonica | reverse complement strand
CAATCTCCTGAACTGCTGCACAGGCTTTAAGGAGGCCAAACACCTCTTTTGTGAGAGACCCTCTTGAAGATCATCTGACAAAGCTCCAACTCTGCATGCAGGAAGGCCCTGATCAGCAAGAAAGCATTACAGCCCCACAGCAAGGTGTGGTTACCACAGCATCCCTCCCCTCTTCTGTTATAGGCTTTGCTCGTATGAGCAAGGCCAGGAACTGGTTTGCTGGTTTTGCAGCTGCAAAGAGCCTGGCCTGACACAAGAGCAAAGGAGGAAGCAGTCTGCCCTCTGATTGCTCGGTACAACAGACAGGGAAATGAGAGGAAACACCCAGAGAAACCACCCTGTGAAATGGAGGAAGTGAGGGTCCTGAGTTCTATCCCACACAGCCCTCTCCCTGCCTGCCACACAGACCTGCAGCAGCATGCGAGAAGGAGGAGCAGGGGCTGGAGAGGAGCTCACCCATGCTGAGTGATTCCTTCTGGAAGTCCTTGGTGAGATGGGAACGGCTGGTGATGCAGTAGACATAGCGCTCTAGCACATACCAACACATCTCATAATAGAAGGGATAACGAAACTTGTTTGGGACCTGCAGAAGAGGGAAGAGAATCAGTTCAGACTGCCTTCTGCACAGGGCTGCAAACTGCTGTAAACTGCTGCACTGCCTTGAGCAAGCTTGATCCCCTCCCCAAGAGGCAGGAAATGCATGTACATGTGTAACAGCAGAATCCATGCCAGATGTCATTTTTCCATGTGGAAGGAGAACACAAGCCAGGCAGAGCAGACACTAGGCACTTCTCCCTTGCAAGTCATGAATATTTACATTTCCTTTGTTTTTGTTAGGATTGCAGCTCTCCACTGTGCCTCCCTCTCAGGCCTCCCTCTCCTTAGTACAGGAAAGCAGCAGATGACACAGTGCAGGGCTGTCCCAAGGCTTTTCTGCAGGAGCCACATCTCCACAAGAAACAAGGGAGAGCACTCACCTGCCAGCAGCATTCTTAGCTTGAGTTTTCTGGGAGCCTTTTGTTTCAGCCATCTTTATCACATCAAAGTCTACCATCAACATCAAACAGGAGCAGAAGGCAGATGGCTAGGGGCACAGGCATCATACTTGGATGCACTCCAAAAGATGTGCTGAAGCCTTCCTCTTCCCTGGCTGCTCTGCCAGGGGAGATCCCCACCACACTCCCTGCAATGCTTCCAACCCTGATGCCTGACATCAGACTGGAGGTAGCATGAAGGAACACAGCAAGTCCTAACACGTGCTACAAGCTGTCCCTCACCCAAGCTCCTGCCTGCACACCTAGCAGGTGAGTTCCAGCAATCTGTCACGGGGTGAGATGCAGCTTGCCTGCCTGCACACCACTGCTCCTGTGCTCTCCCTGCCATCCTAGGAGGCCGCTTCCTTCCAGCCCTCCTCACCCGCGTGCGGTCTTCAATGCTGTAGATCCGGAGCTGCATAGGGATGTTGAAGCTGTGCAAGAAGTTGCCTCCAAAAACCAGCGTGTCCATGGGAGTGTACACAGCATGGATCCAACCTTTGGGAGAAAGAGTTTGAAGAGTTCTGCTGAGTCACTTGGGGAGGTCAAGGTCTCACAGCTACTTAAATCCTTACTAAGTCAATTCCTTTGAAATCTCTTACCAACTGCAGTCTTTGGAGAATGGCTCTCAAATCTGTATAATTTCCACACTGCTCAGATAGGCTTACTCTAATAGTTAGGCTTTAAACCATACCTAGGTCAACTGTTAACAGATTAGCCATTGACACATCACATCAGCCAGAGCTAGCAGAGGAAGGAGAGGATGTGACCATCTGCACCCCAGCTCTTCAATGAAGGCTGACACTTGCTTTAGCACAGCAATGTCTAGTCCTCACAAAGCATCAATAGTGAATTACTCAATACTCAGCTCACCTTACCTATCTAAGAGCTAGAGGCAGATTTATACATACACATGTATTCATCTTCCCAAGGTAGCGAGTGTGCCAGTATCTACCTCCCATCCACAACTTTTTTGTCATTCCAGTGTCTCTGCCAGTTGCTTCCTAGTTGCTTTATACTTTAAAACATCAGCAGCACTGATAACAGTCTTCCAAAGTTTATTTAAAAATGGAAAAAAACCCCTCAAAGTAAATCAAGTCCCAGTTCTGTTGTCTCAAAGGTTAATCCAGACAAGCCCAACATTTTGTAGATTCCAGCATGGGCTCCCTTATGGCAAAGGGTCAGTCAAGACACCATGACTCAAAAGACTTGTGCAACCCCTGCTGCTTTCTGTTCCTTGTGAGCTACAGGGACGTGTATACAACACAGCTAATTCCTGCACTATTGTTACAGGAAACAGCAGGTTACGACATCTTTTGCCATCTGAGACAGCCTGATGGACCTATTTTTTTTTATGTGGCAGTTCTATTTGAAGCTATGAAAGGGGTCCAATAATCTTTCTCCTTACAAGAGATTATTCCCTACTGCTAGGGCATTTTACAGACACCCCAGGTCTAAATTACAGCTCTAAAAGGACGTGAACCAACTCCTGCCAACATTCAACTTGGGCTGCTGTTTCACCCAACTCTGCACTTCATCTTTTTCACCTTTGCTGTTTTCTAGCACAGCACTGCACTGAATGGGTATGCAAGACGCTGCTGCAGCACTTCCATTCATTCAGGCTTAGGATTTCTCTTAACTTTCCTTAAGAAACTATGCCCAAAAATCAAGGGATCACACTGGGAAAAGAGCCAGAATCAGTGTTCTGCTTCCTTCTGTGGACCACTGTTAGGTTGGAGCTTTAAGAATGTTCCCACTCTCAACCATGAAGTCTCCTTGCCCAAGCCCTCTGCAAGGCTCTTACCTGCCAGTGTATCCATATTACTGCTTCCCAGCCCTTATCAGGTTTCAGGATTTTCCAGCATTCACTTATAGCTCTACACTTTCCAGTCTTCCCATCTTCCCTAAACATACACACTAGCTCTCTTTCTTGTTTCATGATTTGTATTCAACTTCACAGAGATTTCACAAGAGAGCTGGAAAGCAGAGGAGCCGTGCTGTCTTGCAAAGCAGTGCATGTTGGTAATGGAGGCCGCCACATGTCAGCGTGATGGGCTTTGGGAAAGCCTCCTTTTGTGATGAAAGTCAGACAGAGCCTTTTGGACACCTGTGTTGAATCGGCAGTGCCATGACAGTCATGTTTTGGAAGCCAACAAGCAAGAGAACAGAGCCACGTAACATTGCTCTCTCTC
>NW_015440621.1:0-3389 GCF_001577835.2 Coturnix japonica | reverse complement strand
ACTGAAAGCAGGAGATTCTTCCTGCTGCAATACCATTACCATTACCCTCTTCAGCAATTCAGTCAGGATTTGCTTTAACTACACAGAGAATAAACCAGGAAAACTCTCCTACTATTGCCGAGAAGACAGAGCGAGAGAGATTGAGAAGCAATACAGAAGAATCCTATCTTTTCCTGCACGGTCAATACTCTACTCACCACTCAGTGCTGTGCAGTCAGAAATGTTTGGCCAGTATGTCAGCATACACGAATTTTGCAACAGCTAGGAGAACTTTTACTTCACTGCTGCTCTACAGGAGCCAAATTCAAGGATTTGAGTGGTAGGAACACATTTAATCCCTCTGAAACATCAGGAGGGTTTACATCCTTGAAAACTCACATCTATCAATAAGAAGGTACTGAATAGGAATGGATTGTCCATCTCTAACTAGTTGGCACTTTCACATTTCGAGCTCTGACTTTGTTTTCCTGGCTCTTTTTTTTTTTTTCTCTCTTTCTCCTTTTTTCCCCAGAGTCAAATGATCTTACCTAGAAATGCTGTTTCATAATTACCTGTCAAGAAAAATCTCACTTGTCAAATTCAGCATTTCTGTAGATTAATTTAGTGACTCACCTTTGTTTTCAGCTATGCGTGTACCAAACCCAGCGATTAGATCTGTTCTACACGGTGTATTAAGCACATAATAGTTCTGTGTGCTAAAGCTTTACTTCACTTATTCACAAGGGATGCTTTACTCCACACCCAACTCGTGTGGACAAACCTGGGAAACTAAACCAGAACGCTCAGGGAGTGACTCTCAGTTCACGAACAACGTAGGCAGGAGCTTCTAGGTAGATTTTTCAGGCTACATGGACGTTCTTGGAAACCTTTTTTTCTTGTACTATTTCTCAAGAGTAAAATCTTGTGCCATGAAAACTGGGCTGTCTTGATTCTGCACATTTAGTCATAAAGATATTGTCTGATCCGTGTATGCATGGATAAAGGCAAGGAAACAGGAGCCTGGAGCTCAAATACTGGTGTTTAACATAAACTACCTTCTACCTTATTTCTGTGATAAATGTTTCCTGGAAGCAAAGGGCATTACTGCAGAGCTGTAAACTCTGCACTCCTGTTTGCCTAGTTGAATACCACTGCAAAGTATCTCAGGGTGGCCACTTACATTACACTGCAGTGGCTGCCTGTATTAGCAAACTGGCTCTACGCAAGGTAAAACTACAGGAATCCCTGCTTGTGACACCTGGCTTCCACCATGATGGGCCTGCACGCCCCAACGCACCCAAAACACACAAACCACAGGAGGAACCCTTTGCTACAAGGCCAAACACAGTGTAGTCCACTCATTGCTCCCTCCTTTTGCTGAAGCAAACCTTATTGATTTCCATCAGCATTTTTTTTCCATGTCCTCATCTTTCTGGTTTTCCAAGACTCTGCCTTCACTAATTTGCTTTATTGATCAGCTTCATTTACTGTTCTGCCTTTCAAGGCAGAACATTCTCTGCTGCATTTTCTTTTTCATGTTCACATGCACATTCTGCAAAATGTCTCAGCCCATATCCCATTGCCAGCTTGTCCCAAAAGAAGATGATATCCAATTTGAAGGCCAAAGGTATCTGCCTTCCTGAAATTCCTGCTTGTGTAAATGCTAGCTGTAAGCTCTGCTGGTTTCACTTACATAAGAAAATAAACCAATTGGGTCTAGATCGTTACCACCTTGGCTATGGAGCCTTTGGCCTAAGGATCTACCAAGTGGACTTAGATTTTTGCAGATGTGGAAATCCTTACTCTAAGTGATGTAAACTAGTGGAATCTGGGTACAGCGCTACATACCTGGCAAGTGGAATTCTTGAATGCTACCTGGCATTTCATCTTCATGGAGAGCATTTTGCAGTTCACGTTCAATCAGTGAACAATGCATAGGTCAGAGAACAAGTCAGAGAAATCCTGCCACATGATGACATTTGCCTCCTGCACCCTAACGTACTGCTAGCTGTCTTGATTTCAGTTGCTGAAAAATAGAGACAAATATCACGTTCATGGGCACATAGCTAAATGAAGGCCCATAAATACATTTGGCTTCAAGTGTGCAAGGTAGGAATGTTCAGAAATCTGCATTTAAAATGGGGTCACTTCATTATATTTTTTTAAATCAGCCTCTCGGTAAGGCTAAATGAAGCTGGAGCACATAAAACCTAGCACTAGAGTCTATGAAGCTAGAGCTTTGACAGTTTTAAGACTGTCTCCTTGACATGTGGCAATCTCACACCAGGATATCACTGGGATGGGACAGAATATCAGAGCACTCACTGCTAAGCAGGCACAAAAAAAATGAGTTAATTTTAGCAATGTGATTACGTGTGAGAAGTCAGTTCATCTGCACTTCTCTGCATGCACACACACCACGACCATATACTCTGAGCATATACATACAATACTGCCTGGTTTTCTGCTTTTGAAACGAAGAGTACAGCTCCCAAAGAGAAGAGTGCGTGAAACCAAAATCCATCAAGATTATTTTCCCCTCACATTAACTAAAATGAAGGACAATTTGGGAAGAAAGAGATCAGGAACACTGCTGTGTTTTCTCCAGCCAAGTAATTCAGAAAGAAGAGAAGGTTGAGGAGTAACAGTAGGATATGAGTAGCTGGGTACAATCTTACATTCTTGCAGAGATACAGATAGAGATTAAAGAAAGGCAAGAGGATTATGGGTGTAGCAACCATAAAATCTACAGAGCTGCACAATGCTGCTGGGAGGTACCAGTATGGTCAGCAATACAGCTGGGATGGCTGGAGCAACCTTGGAGTAACATGTGGGAAGCAAGTACAACATGGAAGAGAAGTTCTTTGCAATGCTGAAATGATGCGATCCAGACTTCTTGGCAGTCCAAGCTGAAATGGGAGCTTGAGTAATTCTGGCAAATGAAATCACCCTCCAGTGCAGTAATGAAGACCTGTGACCCAGTGTGAAGAGACACCCTGGAACTGACAGTTGGCACAGAGCGCAGCCTAGAGTGCCGTGTAAATAAAGCACCATGGAAAATACAGGAAGCACAAAGCTAACACTACCACAGCTGATCCTTCTAAGGCAGATACAGCTAATTTAAAAAGAAAGTAGCTGAGCTTAGTAGATAATGCTTCTCTCCTTTCCTGTTATCTACAAGCAATGTGAATTCCAGCACTGCACTACTGTTCCAGACGAGGTACCAAACAGTCAGAAATGTACAGCTACCTCAGCTGTAAAACTCACTCACAGAACAAAACTTTCTTTAAAAATCTCAGAGGACATTTCTGTGTGTGAATCACACCAAAACCTCTGGAACACCACTGCTAGCTTTGACATGAGAAAGACAGTTTTACTTGCAAATCAGGTCTTTATTGATTTAGCTTTAT
>NW_015440620.1:0-3403 GCF_001577835.2 Coturnix japonica | reverse complement strand
TCCTCCTCCGTTTGTGTGTTGTTGAGAGAGATTACTATACAGATTGAAAAAAAGCTGTGGGTTTTTCAGGCTTTACAGAGCTGGACCTTGATTCAAAGTCACGAGAAGGACTCTTCCAGATGCCTTCACCTTGTTTCAGTTTGTAAAACTGTTTAGAGATCTCTCTAGCAGCTACTCGTTTGTATGCTTGAGAGCATTGACCTCAGGAGAGAGGTGGGTTGCTTAGTACTCACCCGCCACGAGGTCTCAGAAAGCAAGAAGGAATAGTATGTGCGTCCTCAGAGGATATTCTTGTTGCTTGTTAGATGTTTTCAGCGCATCGAGTGTAGCTATTGGTCAGTGCTGCTGATCAGAAGGTGTTTGGAACAGCACGCACCACGGTTTGCATTCCTCTTTCTCTTAGTGAATTTTAGGTGCAACAGATGTTTTATTTTTGGGAAAACGCATGAATTAGTCAGCCACTCAGGCGTGAATCAGCAGTTACGGTTTTCCAGAGACGGCGCTGTGAAAGACAGAAACTGAGTTTTTCTTTTGTTGTCTCCCAAAGCTTGTTCATCGACGGCCTTCCTGATGATAAGGGACTTAAGGGCTCAGACTGCTAACTATCTTGAGGGTGAATGGTGGGCTTGTTGTCCACAAGCAACTCTGCCTTTACGATTAGCAAAGATAAGCCAGACAGGCAAGACAAGCAGTTTTTCTCAGGGAGTCGCTTGCCGAAGAAGGCTGACCACTTGCCAGAAAGGTGATAATGCTTGTGTCTGGCGACGAGAGACATCCCCCCCCCCCTTTTTTTGCTGGCTTATCTGTGGGCCAGGGAATATCACAAAAGCATGGTTTAAATTCCCTACTACAAAGTGTGTTTACCTGGCTTGTTTGGAAGTATCCAGTGTTTGCTCGAGATACCGTTCCCAAAAATTGCGTGTCAAACTCAAAAGGAGGAAAAAACAACCCGCACCGAACATGCAGGGGAAAATAAAAAAGGCCCTCGCTAAACTGGGGACTTTTGGAGAAACAAACTCCAAAAGGACACCCTTTGACGCGAGAATTCCCTGAGGGGAAAACTTTTGTCGGAAGAACCCCCGGGAATCCCGGCTTTGCTGCGGCAGCTCCTGGCATGTCTCCCATTCACCCCCGGTGATCAGACGAGTTCTGGATCAACACGGACCATATATGTGTACCTCGCTGGACCCTACGGTTTTAGTTGACATAATTACTCTTTTGCATATCTGCAAAAGACATCCCTTGTTATATTTCCTACTTGTCACCTATCCGGCCTACCTTCCGCTTCCCCCATCTCCCCTAAAAAACGGCCTAGGACTTTAAGTAAACTGGATTTTGGGACCAACATATTTTGAACGTTGCTTCTTTAATCTCACGCCGGGGTATATACACAAAAGAACCTTGCCTCCCTCCTGTTAAATTGGAGCGAGGGAGGCGAGACATATTTTTATTGGCGAGTATTAGTCGGCAGGATACCCGCCTGTGAGAGTTGTTGTCCCTCCAGACATTAGGTCTAAAACCTTTTTCTGTGTGCACCTCCTTGGAGTTGCAAGGAGCGAATTGTAATTTGGGATAACTTAGATGTGAGCACCTCTCCAGGAAGATCGCTCCACATATTCTGAAACTTTACTGTATTACGTGTGCATCTCTCGAGGACATATGAATTACTTTTGATTAATTGTATTTGTTTCGTGTGCTTCCTCGGGAAGACTATTTTGTGGTTTAAGTATCTAGTAACGTATTTTGGAATTTGAAAGTTTTGTGTGTGTGTGCCTCTTGGGGAAGTAAGGACATACGTGCTTCTCCAAGAAGTTTGTTGCCTTTTTAAGAAAACTCGAAGTGTTTTGTGACTCTTGCAGCTTGAAACTTGAAGTTTTTCTGGTCTGACAGGGTAGCCAGGAGTGAATTACACGTTAACGCTTTCTTTGCAAGTGTTGATTGGTCTTCTCAGTCTTTTGTGTAGGGAAGAAGTGTTCTGAATAGTTGCTGGATTTGTTTTGCTAAGTGTTGGCTTCTCTGAGGAGATAAGGGGTCACCTCCCTCTCCCCCAGGGTAGATTTTGCTGCCTGTAGATTTCGTTGTTTATCTAGATAATGAGTGACAGTATTGCCACCATGAAAAGTGAAGATGTGTTATTTGACCTTTTAGAAAAACACGGTGCTCGGCCCTCTTTATCAGGGGTGGATTGGGCACGACAAAACTGGCTGAGCAAGTGGCGAGTGTTTATAACCTGACTAACTGCTGGGTGTGTGGAGGACCCATGGGACTTGAAACCTGGCCCTGGGTTTCAACTCCTATTGCCCCTAAATGGCTGGCAAGCAACTACAGTGGAATTAACCACAACATCTACTGGGAAGATAAGAATACATCTCCATGGCCAGTCCAGTATCCTGCTATGGGAATGTATTGTCTGAATCGTACACAGCCCGGTGGCGTCTATGTTGGGACTAGCAATTGTACTTGGACGTATGGTAAAATGGCTTATGAAACAGGACCCCATTTACATAGCCCCATTGTGTTTCAGTGGGGGTGGTACAATCAAACAGGACTGGGACAAGGGTTCTCTCACTTTTGGTCCTCCACCAACAACACCCTGTTTACTGAAGCCGGAGGTATGAAATGCATCTGGAAGCCTGATGCTGGGGCTTGGAAGTGTAAGTGGTGTAGGAATGAGAGCGATACTGGCCATGGCTGGAACTGTAATGTGGCAGGACATCCTTTCCGACCTCTCAACACTACTTACTTTCAGGCTAAGGAACATGTGAATAAACTAGCCGACGAATGGAATGGACCATTTGAGAATGGGTCAGTAGCACTAAAGAGACATTATTGGATTTGTGATAATTATGCATATAAATGACTGCCAGCAAACTGGACTGGGGTATGTTATGTTGGAGTAATCCGCCCGATGTTCTTTTTGCTCCCAGGAAAGGATGGTAGTGAATTGGGCGTCAAAGTATATGATGATCTCAACAGATACAGGAGGTCTATCGACACCTCCATAACACGTGGTAGCAAACAAACTTGGGGCAAAGATGAGTGGCCCCCTCAACGTATAATCAAACACTATGGGCCAGCTACATGGAACCCCAATGAGTGGATTAATGGTGCTCGAGAACCCATCTACAACCTGAACCGTATTATCAGATTACAGGCAGTCCTTGAAATCATTACTAATGAAACGGCTTATGCGCTTGACCTCCTTGCAGATCAAGCCACACAGATGCGGACAGCAATTCTCCAACATCGTATGGTTCTTGATTACTTGCTAGCTGAAGAAGGTGGTGTTTGTGGCAAGTTGAATGATTCCAATTGTTGTCTGAAGATTGATGATAACGGTGAAATTGTTAAACAAATTGCCCAGGGTATAAGGAAAATAGCCCATGTTCCTGTCCAAACATGG
>NW_015440619.1:2076-3503 GCF_001577835.2 Coturnix japonica | reverse complement strand
TTATGGGGCAGTGTGGTTATAGGTTATGGGGTTATGGGGCTGTGTGGTTATGGGGTTATGGTTTATGTGGTTATGGGGCAGTGTGGTTATAGGTTATGGGGTTATGGGGCTGTGTGGTTATGGGGCAGTGTGGTTATGGGGCTGTGGGTTATGGGGCAGTGTGGTTATGGGGCAGTGTGGTTATGGGGCTGTGGGTTATGGGGCATGTAGTTATGGGGCAGGTCGCTGTGTGCCCCATAGCGCCGTGTTCCTATAGGACGCCAAACCACTGGAGGTTTATAGCGTGGATTTCATGGTGGACAGCAGCCAGCTGGGATTCCTGGGTGAGAACAATGGGAACACATTGAGAACAATGGGAACAATGAGACCATTGAGAACAATGAGAACCCCATTGAGAACAATAGAACCCCATTGAGAACAATGAGAACCCCATTGAGAACAATGGGAACCCCATTGAGAACAATGGGAACCCCATTGAGAACAATAGAACCCCATTGAGAACAATAAGAACCCCATTGAGAACAATGGGAACCCCATTGAGAACAATAAGAACCCCATTGAGAACAATGGGAACAATGGGAACCCCTTTGAGAACTATGAGAACCCCATTGAGAACAATGAGAACCCCATTGAGAACAATGGGAACAATGAGAACCCCATTGAGAACAATGGGAACAATGAGCTCATTGAGAACAATGGGAACAATGAGCCCATTGAGAACAATGAGACCCATTGAGAACAATGAGCTCATTGAGAACAATAAGAACCCCACTGAGAACAATGATTACCCCATTGAGAACAATAGAACCCCATTGAGAACAATGAGAACCCCATTGAGAACAATAAGAACCCCATTGAGAACAGTGAGCCATTGAGAACAATGAGAACCCCATTGAGAACAATAGAACCCCATTGAGAACAGTGAGAACCCCATTGAGAACAATGAGCCATTGAGAACAATGAGATCCCCATTGAGAACAATGAGAACCCCATTGAGAACAATAGAAACCCATTGAGAACAATGAGAATCTTATTGAGAACAATGAGAACCCCATTGAGAACAATGAGCCATTGAGAACAATGGGAACCCCATTAAGAACGAGAGCCCCATTGAGAACTATGAGAACCCCATTGAGAACAATGAAAACCCCATTGAGAACAATAGAACCCCATTGAGAACAATGAGCTCATTGAGAACAGTGAGAACCCCATTGAGAACAATGAAAACCCCACTGAGAACAATGAGCTCATTGAGAACAGTGAGAACCCCATTGAGAACAATGAGAACGTTGAGAACAATGAGAACCCCATTGAGAACAATGAAAACCCCACTGAGAACAATGAGCCCATTGAGAACAATGAGAACCCCATTGAGAACAATGAAAACCCCATTGACAACAATGAGCCCCATTGAGAACAATGAGAAC
>NW_015440619.1:0-1146 GCF_001577835.2 Coturnix japonica | reverse complement strand
TAGAACCCCATTGAGAACAATGAGAACCCCGTTGAGAACAATAGAACCCCATTGAGAACAATGGGAACCCCTTTGAGAACTATGAGGACCCCATTGAGAACAATGAGAACCCCATTGAGAACAATGGGAACAATGAGCTCATTGAGAACAATGGGAACAATGAGCCCATTGAGAACAATGAGACCCATTGAGAACAATGAGCTCATTGAGAACAATGAGAACCCCACTGAGAACAATGAGTACCCCATTGAGAACAATAGAACCCCATTGAGAACAATAGAACCCCATTGAGAACAATGAGAACCCCATGGAGAACAATGAGACTATAGAGAACAATGAGAACCCCAGTGAGAACAAAGAGACTATTGAGAAACAATGAGAACCCCATTGAGAACAATGAATACCCCATTGAGAACAATGGGTACCCCATTGACAACAATGAGCCATTGAGAACAATGGGAACCCCATTGACAACAATGAGCCCCATTGAGAACAATGAGAACCCCATTGAGAACAATGAGCCCCATTGAGAACAATGAGCTCATTGAGCCCATTGATAACATTGAGTCCATTCAGAACCCCATTGATGCCAATGAGCCCATTGATCCCATCATGGCCCCATTAGATCCCACTGATCTTATCATTGCCCCATTCATCCTGTTGATCCCATTATTATCCCATTGATCCCACTATTTTCCCATTGATCCCATTCATTCCACTGCCCCCATTGTCCCCATTGTCCCCACTGACCCCACTGACCCCATTGATCCCCATTAGATCCCATTGATCCCATTGACACCATTGACCCCATTTACACCACAGATCCCCATTGGATCCCATTGATCCCATTGACCCCATTGACCCCACTGATCCTCATTGATCCCCATTGATCCCATTGACTCCATTGACCCCACTGATCTCCATTGATCCCCATTGATCCCATTGACCCCACTGATCCCCATTGATCCCCATTGATCCCATTGACCCCATTGACACCATTGACTCCATTGACCCCACTGATCTCCATTGATCCCCATTGATCCCATTGACTCCATTGACCCCACTGACTGCATTGATCCCCATTGACCCCAATGACCCTATTGACCCCACTACCCCATTGATCCCCATTGATCCCCATTGATCCCC
>NW_015440618.1:0-3513 GCF_001577835.2 Coturnix japonica | reverse complement strand
CCCCATACTCACCCTCCACGCTGACGCTGTGCGTGGCGCTGGCCGCCCCCCTCCCGTTCTCAGCCACACACTCATATTCTCCATCATCTCCCTCCGTGACCCCCTGGAGCCGCAGGGTTTTATTGAAGTTCTCCAGCGCCGCCCGGGGGGGGAGGGGCCCGTTCAACCGCCGCCATCGGACCCACGGCGTGGGGCTGGGGGGGCACCGGGACATATAGAGCCTATAGGGACCCTATGGAGCCCTATGGAGCCCTATAGAGCCTTATACAGACCCTATAATGGACCCTATAGAGCCCTATGCAGCCCTATAGAGCCCTATGGAGCCCTATAGAGCCCTATGGAGCCCTATGGACCCTATATGGACCCTATAGAGCCCTATGGAGCCCTATGGAGCCCTATGGAGCCCTATATGGACCCTATAGAGCCCTATGGAGCCCTATATGGAGCCCTATGGAGCCCTATATGGAGCCTATAGAACCCTATAGAGCCCTATAGAGCCCTATATGGACCCTATATGGACCCTATGGAGCCCTATGGAGCCCTATGGAGCCCTATGGAGCGCTATGGAGCCCTATGGAGCCCTATGCAGCCCTATACAGACCCTATGGAGCCCTATATGGACCCTATGGAGCCCTATAAAGCCCTATACGGACCCTATGGAGCCCTATGGAGCCCTATAGAGCCCTATATGGAGCCCTATGGAGTCCTATAGAGCCCTATGGAGCCCTATGGAGCCCTATGGAGCCCTATAGAGCCCTATATGGAGCCTATAGAGCCCTATATGGACCCTATAGAGCCCTATACGGACCATATAAAGCCCTATACAGACCCTATAGAGCCCTATGGAGCCCTATACGAATCCTATAGAGCCCTATACAGACCCTATAGAGCCCTATATGGACCCTATACGGAGCCTATAGAGCCCTATATGGACCCTATGGAGCCCTATACAGACCCTATAGAGCCCTATATGGAGCCTATAGAGCCCTATGGAGCCCTATGGAGCCCTATATGGAGCCCTATGGAGCCCTATGCAGCCCTATATGGACCCTATAGAGCCCTATATGGACCCCATGCAGCCCTATACAGACCCTATAGAACCCTATGGAGCCCTATATGAAGCCTATAGAGCCCTATAGAGCCCTATAGAGCCCTATGGAGCCTATAGAGCCCTATATGGAGCCTATAGAGCCCTATAGAGCCCTATGAAGCCCTATGGAGCCCTATGGAGCCCTATATGGAGCCCTATGGAGCCCTATGGAGCCCTATATGGAGCCTATAGAGCCCTATAGAGCCCTATGGAGCCCTATATGGACCCTATATGGACCCTATGGAGCCCTATAGAGCCCTATATGGAGCCTATAGAGCCCTATGGAGCCCTATATGGAGCCCTATAGAGCCCTATATGGAGCCTATAGAGCCCTATAGAGCCCTATGGAGCCTTATATGGACCCTATAGAGCCCTATAGAGCCCTATGGAGCCCTATAGAGCCCTATGCAGCCCTATATGGAGCCTATAGAGCCCTATGGAGCCCTATGGAGCCTATAGAGCCCTATAGAGCCCTATACAGACCCTATGCAACCCTATACAGACCCTATAGAGCCCTATATGGTCCCTATAGAGCCCTATAGAGCTCTATGGAGCCCTATGGAGCCCTATAGAGCCCTATATGGAGCCTATAGAGCCCTATAGAGCCCTATAGGGACCCTATGGAGCCCTATGGAGCCCTATATGGAGCCTATAGAGCCCTATACAGACCCTATAGAGCCCTATATGGACCCTATAGAGCCCTATAGAGCCCTGTGGAGCCCTATGCAGCCCTATATGGAGCCTATACAGAGCCTATAGAGCTCTATGGAGCCCTATGGAGCCCTATGGAGCCCTATATGGACCCTATAGAGCCCTATAGAGCCCTATGGAGCCTTATATGGACCCTATGGAGCCCTATAGAGCCCTATACGGAGCCTATAGAGCCCTATAGAGCCTTATGGAGCCCTATATGGAGCCTATAGAGCCCTATGCAGCCCTATACAGACCCTATGGAGCCCTATAGAGCCCTATGGAGCCCTATGGAGCCCTATGCAGCCCTATACAGACCCTATGGAGCCCTATACAGACCCTATAGAGCCCTATATGGACCCTATAGAGCCCTATATGGACCCTATAGAGCCCTATGGAGCCCTATGCAGCCCTATACGGAGCCTATAGAGCCCTATGGAGCACTATAGAGCCCTATATGGAGCCTATAGAGCCCTATAGAGCCCTATGGAGCCCTATAGAGCCCTATGGAGCCCTATACAGACCCTATGCAACCCTATACAGACCCTATGGAGCCCTATATGGACCCTATAGAGCCCTATAGAGCCCTATGGAGCCCTATAGAGCCCTATGGAGCCCTATGGAGCCCTATGGAGCCCTATGGAGCCCTATATGGAGCCTATAGAGCCCTATGGAGCCCTATGGAGCCCTATGGAGCCCTATGGAGCCCTATATGGAACCTATAGAGCCCTATGCAGCCCTATGGAGCCCTATATGGACCCTATAGAGCCCTATAGAGCCCTATGGAGCCCTATGGAGCCCTATACGGAGCCTATAGAGCCCTATGGAGCCCATATGGAGCCTATAGAGCCCTATGGAGCCCTATGCAGCCCTATATGGAGCCTATAGAGCCCTATGGAGCCCTATAGAGCCCTATGGAGCCCTATAGAGCCCTATATGGAGCCTATAGAGCCCTATGGAGCCCTATAGAGCCCTATAAAGCCCTATATGGAGCCTATAGAGCCCTATGGAGCCCTATACAGGCCCTATGGAGCCCTATATAGACCCTATAGAGCCCTATGGAGCCCTATATGGAGCCCTATATGGACCCTATAGAGCCCTATGGAGCCCTATAGAGCCCTATGGAGCCCTATGGAGCCCTATATGGAGCCTATAGAGCCCTATAGAGCCCTATGGAGCCCTATGGAGCCCTATATGGAGCCTATAGAGCCCTATGGAGCCCTATATGGACCCTATGGAGCCCTATAGAGCCCTATGCAGCCCTATGGAGCCCTATATGGAGCCTATAGAGCCCTATACGGACCCTACATGAGCCCCCCGCCCCCCCACCCCCCTTGGCGACCCCCCCCATTTCAAGAGACCCCCCCCATCCAAGAACCCCCCAACCAAGAACCCCCCCCAACCAGGCCCCACCCCATCCAAGACCCCCCCATCCAGACCCCCCCCATTCAAGACCCCCCCCAACCCGGACCCCCCTCCCCCACCAAGACCCCCCCAAACAAGACCCCCCCAAACCAAAGAACCCCCCCCAAAACCCAAGACCCCCCCCCAACCCGGAACCCCACCTCTTTGGGGACCCCCCCCCCTACCAAGACCCCCCGCCCAACCAGGACCCCCCCCATTTCAAAGGAACCCCCCCCCAACACCAGGGGGGGCCCCCCCAAAACCGAACCCCCCCCCCCTTTTTTTCCTGCGGGGGAAACCCCCAATTTCTTTCCCCCTTTTTTTCCCAC
>NW_015440617.1:1679-3556 GCF_001577835.2 Coturnix japonica | reverse complement strand
CCCATTTTTAGTCTCTTTTTGGGTCTATTTCCCCATTTTTGGGCTATTTTGGGTCTATTTCCCCCATTTTTGGGCTCTTTTTGGGTCTATTTCCCCCCCTTTAGGGCTCCCTTTTATAGGGCCAACCCTATAGGGCCATCCTTATAGGACCCCCACCCCAAACGACACCTCCCAAGATGGCGGCCTTATAGGGCCAACCTTATAGGGCCAACCTTATAGGGCCAACCTTATAGGGTCAATCTTATAGGGCCAACCTCATAGGGTCAACCTTATAGGGTCAAACTAATAGGGCCAACCTTATAGGGCTTCCATTATAGGGCCAACCCTACAAGCGGCCTTATACGGTCAACCTTATAGGGCCAACCCTATAGAAACCCCCACCCCAAAAGACCCCCAACCCCCCATATCCCACCCTATTATAGGGCCAACCCTACAAGCGGTCTTATAGGGCCAACCTTATAGGGTCAACCTTATAGGGCCAACCTTATAGGGTCAAACTAATAGGGTCAACCTTATAGGGCTTCCATTATAGGGCCAACCCTAGAAGCGGCCTTATAGGGTCAACCTTATAGGGTCAAACTAATAGGGCCAACCTTATAGGGTCAAACTAATAGGGCCAATCTTATAGAGCCAACCTTATAGGGCCAACCTTATAGGGCCAATCTTATAGGGCCAACCTTATAGGGCCAACCTTATAGGGCCAACCTTATAGGGTCAAACTAATAGGGCCAACCTTATAGGGTCAAACTAATAGGGCCAAAATTATAGGGCCAACCCTACAAGCGGCCTTATAGAGCCAACCTTATAGGGTCAACCATATAGGGCCAACCCTATAGAACCCCCCACCCCAAAAGACCCCCCAACCCCCCATATCCCACCCTATTATAGGGCCAACCCTACAAGCGGCCTTATAGGGCCAACCCTATAGAACCCCCCACCCCAAAAGACCCCCAGCCCCCCATATCCCACCCTATAACCCCCATTGACCCCATAGAGCTTCACTTACCGGGGTGAAGTCGGGTGCCCTCCATGCCTTGGCCATGGCCCCATAATCCAACACCAGTTTCCCATCCGGACCCCGTAGGTCGTTATTGGGGTCTCCATCGTAGTCCCCGCAGACCCCACAAAGTTCCCCATTGGGTTCCATGGTCACCGTCACCGTCATTTCCCCTTTAGGGTTTAGGGTCACCTCCAGGTGGGGATTTAGGGTCACGGAGATCCAGCTTTGGGATCGGCGGATGGAGAGATTGGGGGAGAGCTGGGATGGGATGGGGGCTGGGACCCCATTGACCTGTATGGGATAAGAGGGGGGATATGGGGTGATCCATATGGACCCATTTGGGCCCATGGGGTCTATGGGGGCCCATGGGGTCTATGGGTGCCACCCATGGAGTCTATGGAGGTCTATGGGGTATATGGGGGCCCATGGGGTCTATGGGATCTATGGGGGCCCATGGGGTCTATGGGGGCCACCCATGGGGTCTATGGAGACCCATGGAGTCTATGGGGTCTATAGGTGCCCATGGGGTCTATGGGTGCCACCCATGGGGTCTATGGGTGCCTATGGGGTCTATGGGGTCTATGGGTGCCACCCATGGAGTCTATGGAGGCCTATGGGGTCAATGAAGGCCCATGGGGCCTATGGGGCCACCCATGGGATCTATGGGTGCCTATGGGGTCTATGGGGTCTATGGGGGCCACCCATGGAGTCTATGGAGGTCTATGGGGTCTATGGGGGCCACCCATGGGGTCTATGGAGACCCACGGAGTCTATGGGGTCTATAGGTGCCCATGGGGTCTATGGGTGCCACCCATGGGGTCTATGGAGGCCTATGGGGTCTATGGGGTCTATGGGTGCCACCCATGGGGTCTATGGG
>NW_015440617.1:0-1248 GCF_001577835.2 Coturnix japonica | reverse complement strand
ATGGGGTCTATGGGGTCTATGGGTGCCACCCATGGGGTCTATGGAGACCCACGGGTTCTATGGGTGCCCATGGGGTCTATGGAGGCCTATGGGGTCTATGGGGTCTATGGGTGCCACCCATGGGGTCTATGGGGGCCCACGGGGTCTATGGGTGCCTATAGGGTCTATGGGTGCCCATGGGGTCTATGGGGTCTATGGGTGCCACCCATGGAGTCTATGTAGGTCTATGGGGTCTATGGGTGCCCCCCATGGGGTCTATGGGGTCTGTGGGGGCCCATGGGGTCCATGGGGTCTATGGGTGTCCCCCATGGGGTCTATGGGATCTATGGGTGCCCATGGGGTCTGTGGGGGCCCATGGGGTCTATGGAGACCCACAGGGTCTATGGAGACCCACGGGTTCTATGGAGACCCACGGGGTCTATGGGTGCCCATGGGGTCTATGGGGTCTATGGGTGCCCCCCATGTGGTCTATGGGGTCTATGGGGTCTATGGGTCCCATTGCCTGCACCCCCCACGTACCCACAGCTTCCCGTCCCTCCTGACGCTGACGGCTGCAGCTGGGCTGTAGAGATGCAAAGCAAACACCAACGCTCGACCCTCCTCATCCTCTGCAACGTCCCCCAGCAGCCGGAACCAACGGGGGGGGTCTCCTCCATGTGGGTGGTCTCCATGGGGGGGGTGGTCTCCATGTGGGTGGTCTCCATGTGGGTGGTCTCCTCCATGTGGGTGGTCTCCATGTGGGTGGTCTCTATGGCGGGGGTCTCCATGTGGGTGGTCTCTATGGGGGTGGTCTCTATGGGGGTGGTCTCTATGAGGGGGGTCTCCATGTGGGTGGTCTCCATGTGGGTGGTCTCCTCCATGTGGGGGGTCACAAACCGACGCCATGACGTAGGTCCCCGCCGCCATCTTGCCCCCTTTGCTGCCGTCGAAGGAGCTGAGACGCGACGACGGGATGACGGTGCAACGACCCGGTTGTTGTTTGCACGCTCGGACGCCGTCGTGCACGGTGCAAACTTGGCCCAATGGGCAGCCGGCTGGTTTGCATTGCATGCCGCCTGCGGAGCGGCACGTGCATTGCTGGCTGCAGTCAGGGGAGAGGATGGACTCGGCGATCTGCAAAGGGAGATGCAAAGTGCAATGGGCTGGTGCATTGCAATGGATGCAAAAGTGGAAGGGAATGCATTGCAAAAAGGAAAGTAAATGCAAAGTGCAGTGGGTTGGTGCATTGCAATGGATGCAAAGATGCAA
>NW_015440616.1:1981-3563 GCF_001577835.2 Coturnix japonica | reverse complement strand
CGCCGCCGCCCCCCCATCACCACAGACCCCCCCCAGACCCCAAACCACGACCCCCCCCCGACCCCAAAGCCGCCCCATAGCGACGTGGAAGGGCTGAGGGCTCACGTGGAGAGGCTGGTGGGGGTCCTAAAGGAGGTGAAGCTGCAGAGTAACGCCAAGGAGGAGCAGATCCGGGCCTTAAAGGATCGAGTGGGGAGGATGGAGAGAGTCATCCCGCTGTGCTGCACGGTGAGGGGGGGGTATGGGGGGTATTGGGGGGGTATTGGGGTGTATTAGAGGGGGATAATGGGGGTATTGGGGGGCATTGGGGTTATTGTGGGGGTATTGGGGGGCACTGAGGGGTACTGGGGGGGTTATTGGGGGGCATTAGGGGACACGGGGCCAGGGGGACAACCCATAGTGATCCATAGTGACCCATAGAGATCCATAGGGCCCCATATTGACCCATAGAGGCCCATAGGGACCCATATAGAGACCCCAAGACCCATAGAGACCTACAGAGACCCACAGGGACCCATACTGACCCATAGGGGCCCATATTGACCCATAGAGACCCATAGTGACCTATAGAGACCCCATAGGGACCCATAGAGACCCCATAGGGACCCATAGTGACCCACATGTACACCCCTATAACCCCCCCCCCCATCCCTCTACAGGACGAATACCCGGATGTTGCGAGTGGGGGCGGAGCTAAAGACGCCGCCAAACCGGAAGCGGAAGTGAAGGAAGCGGAAGTAGAGGAAGCGGAAGAGGAAGAAGAAGAAGGGGCGGCGGCCCGGCTGTGCCGGTTAATGGAGGAAGATCCCGCGTTCCGCCGGGGGAGGCTGCGCTGGTTACGGCAGGAACAGGCCCGGCTGATGGGGATGATGGGAAGCGGAAGTGGAGGCGGAAGCGGAAGTGGAGGAGGAAGCGGAAGTGGAGGAAGCGGAAGTGGAGGCGGAAATGGCCCCCACGCCCCGTTACGTCGCTCAGCTCGTTTCCTGCCCCCCCCCCAGGACTGCAAACTGCGCTTCCCCTTTAAGAGCAACCCGCAGCATCGCCTGGGGTGGGGGGGGGGCAATAACCAGGAACAGGCTCCGACCCCCCCCCATGGCCAACAGCATCAAAGCCCCCCCCCCTTCACCACCGCCCCCCCCACGAGGAGGAGGTCGCCGGCCCGAAGGCGCCGCAGATCGTTGGATGGGGGGGGGGGCAACAAGCTGATCCCCCCTCCTTTAATACAGGATCGGAATGAAGCCCCCCCCCCACATATACCGACACAGCCCCCCCCCATGAGGCGCCAACACTCCGCCCCCGATCTGAAAGCGAGGGGGGCTCCATAGGGATACAATGGGGGGGGGGGGCACATATTAACACCCACCCCCCCAATTAAAGACGATCAGGGCTCAGGCCCCCATAGAGAGGAATGGGGGGGGTAGCACACATTAACCCCCCCCATAGGGAGGAAGTGGGGGGGGTAGCACATATTAAACCCCCCCCTTAATTAAAGACCATCAGGGTCAGGGTCCTCCATAGGGATATAAAGGGGGGGGAGGGGTCAGGGCTCAGCCCCCCATAGAGAGGAATGGGGGGGGGTCTG
>NW_015440616.1:0-1412 GCF_001577835.2 Coturnix japonica | reverse complement strand
TTCGCCCCCTCACCCCCATCCCGGCGTCCCATTGGTTGGCGCACACACGCTGGCCCCGCCCCCCGCTCCGGATTGGTCGGTTTGAGCTGAAGGGGCGGGATATACAAATAAGCCCCGCCCCCTTCACGGCAGTCCAGCCTGGCAGCTGAAGCCCCGCCCTCCTCTGCGCTCATTGGTTGGCGCTCATCGCTTGGACCCACCCCCAACCCGCTTTCCGCTTCGTGATTGGCTGGCATCGAGGGGGAGGCGGGGCTATTGTAAGCTCCGCCTCCCCGTCCAGCCTGGCAGCTGGCGCTTCACTCATTGGCCAGCGCCCCCCTCTAGCCCCGCCCCCTCGTTAATCCCCACTCCTGGTTGGCCGGTATAAGCGAGAGGGACGGGCTGCGCCTAAGCCCCGCCCCTTCGTCCAGCATGGCAGCTGGCTCCTCTCCATTGGCCGGCGCCCACCTTTAAGCCCCGCCCCCTCCTCGTGGCTCGCCGCTCATTGGTCCGTTTCACCCCCAGGTGGGCGTGTCCCTCTGCTCGCCCCGCCCCTTTCCTTCCCTGTTTCCTCGTGTCTCGCCCCTGATTGGCTGAGCAGCCATTATGGGCGTGGCTTAAAACCCCGCCTCCTTTTCCCGCTCTCCCGCCGGCGCCACTCGGTTTCCCGCCATGGCGCGCCCCGCTCCGTTTCCCGCGCTCCTCCTCCTCTTGTTTCCCGCGCTCCGCCCCGCCGCTGCCGCCCCCCCCAACGCCTCCAGGTACCGGTAACCCCCCCCTTTAACGACCCCCCCCCTTATTTAAGGCCTGTCCGGTTCCTTTAACGCCCCCCCCCCATATTTCCAGGCCGGTGTTTCTGTGTGGGGGGGAGCACGGCGGGGACTCGGGTTATATCGGCAGCGAGGGGTTCCCGCGCCATTACCCGCCCCACAGCAACTGCACGTGGAGCATCACGGTACGAACAGCGACACCCGGCGGCGGGGCGGGGAACTGCAACACACACATATAGACACATATAGACACATATAGACAGACCCATATAGACACATATAGACCCATATAGACACATATAGACCCATATAGACACATATAGCAGCGATGGCCCCATAGACCCCATAGCTCCCCATATCTCCATAGACCCACATAGCCCCCCATATACCCCATGTCCTCATAGCCCCCCATGGCTCCATAGCCCCCCATGGCCCCCCATATACCCCCGTATCACCCATGTCCCCATAGCCCCCCATATACTCCATATCACCCATGTCCCCATAGCACCTCATAGCCCCATATCCCCCCCATAGCCCCCCATGTCCTTATAGCCCCCCATAGCCCCCATATACCCCATATACTCATAGCCTCTCATAGCCCTATACTTCACCCCATATTACCCATATCCCCATAGCCCCCCATAGCTCCATAGCCCCCCATAT
>NW_015440615.1:2534-3564 GCF_001577835.2 Coturnix japonica | reverse complement strand
CTATGGGTCTCTATGGGGTCTATGGGGTCTCTATGGGGTCTATGGGGTCTCTATGGGTCTCTATGGGGTCTATGGAGTCCCTATGGGTCTCTATGGGTCCCTATGGGTCTCTATGGGGTCTATGGGGTCTCTATGGGGTCTATGGGGTCTCTATGGGTCTCTATTGGGTCCCTATGGGGTCTATGGGGTCCCTATGGGTCTCTATGGGTCCCTATGGGTCTCTATGGGGTCTATGGGGTGTCTATGGGTCCCTATGGGGTCTCTATTGATCCCTATGGGGTCTATGGAGTCTCTATGGGTCCCTATGGGTCTCTATGGGTCCCTATGGGGTCTATGGGGTCTCTATGGGTCTCTATGGGGTCCCTATGGTGTCTATGGGGTCTCTATGGGGTCTCTATGGGGTCTATGGGGTCTCTATGGGTCTCTATGGGTCCCTATGGGGTCTCTATTGATCCCTATGGGGTTCTATGGGTTTCTATGGAGTCTATGGGGTCTCTATGGGGTCTATGGGGTCTCTATGGGTCTCTATGGGGTTCTATGGGGTCTCTATGGGGTCTCTATGGGTTTCTATGGGGTTCTATGGGGTCTATGGGGTCTTTTAATGGGGTTCTCAATGGGGTTTTCAATGGGGTTTTCAATGGGGTTTTCAATGGGGTTTTTAATGGGGTTTTTAATGGGGTTTTTAATGGGGTTCTCAATGGGGTTTTTAATGGGGTTCTCAATGGGGTTTTTAATGGGGTTTTCAATGGGGTTTTCAATGGGGTTTTCAATGGGGTTTTTAATGGGGTTTTCAATGGGGTTTTCAATGGGGTTCTCAATGGGGTTTTTAATGGGGTTTTCAATGGGGTTTTTAATGGGGTTCTCAATGGGGTTTTCAATGGGGTTCTCAATGGGGTTTTTAATGGGGTTTTCAATGGGGTTTTTAATGGGGTTTTTAATGGGGTTTTTGGTCCCTATAGGGTTTTTATGGGGTTTTTGGTCCCTATAGGGTTTTTAATGGGGTTTTCAATGGGGTTTTTAATGGGGTTTT
>NW_015440615.1:0-1143 GCF_001577835.2 Coturnix japonica | reverse complement strand
GAGGTTATGGGGTCCTATGGGGTTCTATGGGGTCACTATGGGAGGTTATGGCATCCTATGGGGTCCTATGGGGTCACTATGGGGGGTTATGGGGTTCTATGGGGTCTCTATGGGGGGCTATGGGGTTCTATGGGGTCCTATGGGAGGTTATGGGGTCCTATGGGGTTCTGTGGGGTCCTATGGGAGGTTATGGGGTCCTATGGGGTTCTATGGGGTCCTATGGGGGGTTATGGGGTCCTATGGGATTCTATGGGGTCCCTATGGGGTCTGTGGGGTCTCTATGGGGTTCTATGGGGTCTCTATGGGTCCCTGTGGGGTTCTGTGGGGTCTATGGGGTCCTATGGGGTTCTATGGGGTCCTATGGGGGGTTATGGTGTCCTATGGAGTTCTATGGGGTCTCTATGGGTCTCTATGGGGTTCTATGGGGTCCTATGGGAGGTTATGGGGTCCTACGGGGTTCTATGGGGTCCTATGGGAGGTTATGGGGTCCTTTGGGGTTCTATGGGGTCCTATGGGGGGTTATGGGGTTCTATGGGGTCCTATGGGGGTTATATGGTCCTATGGGGTTCTATGGGGTCACTGTGGGGGGTTATGGGGTCCTATGGGGTTCTTTGGGGTCACTATTGGGTCTATGGGGTCTCTGTGGGTCACTATGGGGTTCTGTGGGGTCTATGGGGTCTCTATGGGGTTCTATGGAGTCTATGGGGTCTCTATGGGTCCCTATGGGGTTCTATGGGGTCTATGGGGTCTCTATGTGTCTCTATGGGGTCTCTATGGGGTCTCTGGGGTTCTATGGGGTCTATGGGGTCTATGGGGTCTCTATGGAGTTCTATGGGGTCTATGGGGTCCCTAAGGGGTCTATGGGGTCCCTATGGGGTCTATGGGTTTCTATGGTGTCTATGGGGTCTCTATGGGGTCTCTATGGGGTCTCTATGGGTCTCTATGGGTCCCTATGGGGTCTCTATTGATCCCTATGGGGTTCTATGGGGTCTATGTGGTCTCTATGGGTCTCTATGGGTCCCTATGGGGTCTCTATTGATCCCTATGGGGTTCTATGGGTTTCTATGGGTTTCTATGGGGTCTCTATGGGGTCTATGGGGTCTCTATGGGTCCCTATGGGTCTCTATGGGGTCACAATGGGGA
>NW_015440614.1:2761-3633 GCF_001577835.2 Coturnix japonica | reverse complement strand
ATGGTGTCCCTATGGTGTCCCTATAGTGCCCCTATAGTGTCCCTATGGTGTCCCTATAGTGTCCCCATAGTGTCCCTATAGTGTCCCCATGGTGTCCCTATAGTGTCCCCATAGTGTCCCCATAGTGTCCCTATAGTGTCCCTATGGTGTCCCTATGGTGTCCCTATGGTGTTCCTATAGGGTCCCTATGGTGTCCCTATAGTGTCCCTATAGTGTCCCTATGGTGTTCCTATAGTGTCCCTATGGTGTCCCTATAGTGTCCCTATAGTGTCCCTATGGTGTCCCTATGGTGTCCCTATGGTGTTCCTATAGTGTCCCTATGGTGTCCCTATAGTGTCCCTATAGTGTCCCTGTAGGCTCCCTATAGGGTCCCTATGGTGTCCCTATAGAGTCCCTATAGTGTCCCTATGGTGTCCCTATGGTGTCCCTATAGTGTCCCTATAGTGTCCCCATAGTGTCCCTATAGTGTCCCTATGGTGTCCCTATGGTGTCTCTATGGTGTCCCTATGATGTCCCCATAGTGTCCCTATGGTGTCCCTATGGTGTCCCTATAGTGTCTCTATGGTGTCCCTATGGTGTCCCTATGGTGTCCCCATAGTGTCCCTATAGTGTCCCTATGGTGTCCCTATAGTGTCCCTATGGTGTCCCTATGGTGTCCCCATGGTGTCCCTATAGTGTCCCTATGGTGTCCCTATAGTGTCCCTATGGTGTCCCTATGGTGTCCCTGTGGTGTCCCTATGGTGTCCCTATGGTGTCCCCATGGTTTCGCTATGGTGTCTTATCAATGCCCCCCCCTTATCAATATCACCCCCTTATCAATACCCCCCCCCTTATCAATGTCCCCCCCTTATCAATATCCCCCCCTTATCAAT
>NW_015440614.1:0-2736 GCF_001577835.2 Coturnix japonica | reverse complement strand
CTCGATGACTTGGGGGGGGCTGATGATGGGGGCGTTGATGTCTGTGGGGGTTTAATGACTTGGGGGGGGGGGATTGTTGACTTGGGGGGGGGAACCCTTGTGCCCCCCCCCCAAAACCCCCCTTGGTGTGTTTCCATTGTGCCCCCCCCAATAAGGTTCCTTTTATGATTGGGGGGGGGGGGAACAAGATTAGGGCCCTGGCTTCCTCTTCCTGCTCCCCCCCCCCCAACTAAAATTAAAGGGGGTGACCCCAAATACAATGGGGTTTATATATGGGGGGGCACCCATAAAGGGGAGGGCCCTATAGGGCAGCCCTATGGGGTGACCCTATGGGGGTGGCCCTATGGGGCAGCCCTATAGGGTGACCCTATGGGGTGGCCATATAGGGTGGCCATATAGGGTGACCCTATGGGGCAGCCCTATGGGGTCGGCCCTATAGGGCAGCCATATGGGGTGTCCCTATGGGGCAGCCCTATGGGGTCGGCCCTATAGGGCAGCCCTATGGGTCGGCTCTATGGGGCAGCCCTATAGTGTGACCCTATGGGGTGACCATATAGGGTGGCCATATAGGGTGGCCCTATGTGGTGGCCCTATAGGGTGACCCTATAGTGTGACCCTATGGGGTGGCCATATAGGGTGACCCTATGGGGTGTCCCTATGGGGTGACCCTATAGGTCGGCTCTATGGGGCAGCCCTATACGGTGGCTCTATGGGGCAGCCCTATAGGGTGACCTTATAGGGTGGCCCTATAGGGTGACCCTATAGTGTGACCCTATGGGGTGGCCATATAGGGTGGCCCTATAGGGCAGCCCTATGGGTCGGCCCTATGGGGCAGCCCTATGGGTCGGCTCTATGGGGCAGCCCTATAGGGTGACCTTATAGGGTGGCCCTATAGGGTGACCCTATAGTGTGACCCTATGGGGTGGCCATATAGGGTGTCCCTATGGGGTGACCCTATGGGGTGGCCATATAGGGTGGCTCTATGGGGCAGCCCTATGGGGTAGCCCTATGGGTCGACCCTATGGGGTGGCCCTATAGGGTGGCCCTATAGGGTGGCCCTATACGGCAGCCCTATGGGGTGGCTCTATGGGGCAGCTCTATAGGGTGACCCTATGGGGTGGCCATATAGGGTGGCTCTATAGTGTGACCCTATGGGGTGGCCATATAGGGTGGCCATATAGGGTGTCCCTATGGGGCAGCCCTATGGGGTGGCCCTATGGTGTGACCCTATTAGTGTGACCCTATGGGGTGGCCATATAGGGTGGCCCTATGGGGTGACCCTATGGGGTGGCCATATAGGGTGACCCTATAGTGTGACCCTATGGGGCAGCCCTATGCGGTGGCCCTATGGGGTGGCCATATGGTGTGGCCCTATAGGGCAGCCCTATGGGGTGGCTCTATGGGGCAGCTCTATAGGGTGACCCTATGGGGTGTCCCTATGGGGCAGCCGTATGGGGTGGCCCTATAGGGTGGCTCTATAGGGTGACCCTATAGTGTGACCCTATGGGGTAGCCATATAGGGTGGTCCTATGGGTTGACCCTATAGGGCAGCCATATGGGTCGGCTCTATGGGGCAGCCCTATAGGGTGACCTTATAGGGTGGCCCTATAGGGTGACCACATAGGGTGACCCTATGGGGTGACCCTATGGGGTGTCCCTATGGGGTGTCCCTATAGTGTGACCCTATGGGGTGACCCTATGGGGTGGCTCTATGGGGTGGCCATATAGGGTCACCCTATATGGCCCTATGGGGCAGCTCTATAGGGTGACCCTATGGGGTGGCCATATAGGGTGGCTCTATGGGGCAGCCCTATATGGTGTCCCTATAGTGTGACCCTATGGGGCGGCCCTATGGGGTGTCGCTATGGGGCAGCCCTATAGCTCAGCCCTATAGCGGATGGGGGGGGGTTGGTTGTGGGGTGTGTGGGGGGGGTGACGTCAAGCCGTCTGTCCCCTCCCCCTCTTCCACTTCCTCTCCTTGGGGGGGGCCCCATTGGTTTCCATTGTGGCCATGGCCGGGTTGAAGACGGCGACGGGGGAGAACATCGATGGTTCCTATGAGCTGCGGGTGGAGGTTGAGGGGGCGATGGGGGGGGCGATGGGGGGGGTTACGACCCCCCCCTGACCCCCATGTTAATAAGCGGGTGGGGGGGCAAGGTTTTTAAAGCCCCCCCCCCCCCCAAGCCACCGTCACCCTCCGCCGGTCACCGGGCCCTGCACGTCGGCGCAGGCTCGATGGTTAAAGGTCCGGTGGAGACGTGTGGGTGAGGTGTATTCTATGGGGGGGGGGAAAGAGGGTTGAGACCCCCCCCCATTAATTATCCTTGTATCCATCGTGTACCCCCCCCATTGCATCCAATAAGGACCCCCCCCCCATTGGCAAACCCCTCAGGGCCCCATTAGGATAAAGCGCAAGGCCGGCGGGGGGGGGGCACAACTCAGCCCCATAGCAGAGATGGGGGGGGGCACAACTCAGCCCCATAGCAGAGATGGGGGGGGCACAACTCAGCCCCATAGCAGAAGCGATGGGGGGCCACGAACTCTAGCGCCCACTGAGACAGAGATGGGGCGCGGCACAACCTCAGCCCCATCAGCAGAGATGAGGGGCGCAGCAATAGTCTCCGGCAGCCCCCATAGCAGAGAATGGGGCGGGTCAGCAGACTCACCCATTAGAGGAGTATGGGGAGCTGTGCACAACTTACGACCGCCCTCTCCATAGAGAAAAGGGCCGCAATG
>NW_015440613.1:2044-3719 GCF_001577835.2 Coturnix japonica | reverse complement strand
ATATGTTTATAGGGGAACATATGGGGGTTATTTTTAAGGGGGGGGTGTTGTTTACATGGGGGTTGTCCTCGATCTCCCGCAGAGCTTTGATCTCCCGCAGGGTCTGGGGGGGGACGCCATCTTCAGGCCGACGCAATGGAACCTTCTTCAGGGCGACCGTCTCCCCAGTCTTAAGGGGGGGCAGGAAGTGACGTCATAAGGCAGGAAGTGATGTCATAAGACAATAAGTGACGTCATAGGGTGGTGGTGATGTCATACAGCCATGACATCACATGGGGGTGTGACGTCATACGACACAAGGTGACGTCACACAAGGGACCCCCCCCCCCCCCCCATGTTATCTCACCGCCATTTACCCCCTTTAATCCCCTTCCATCCCATAATACTCCACCCAAACTCCCCCTTTTTACCCCAAATTCCCTTTTCTTCCCTCATTTCCTCCCTTTTTACCCCCAATCCTTCTCTTTTTCACCCCAAATCTCCTCTTTTCCGCCCCAAATTCCCTCTTTTTACCTCAAATATCTCATTTTCACCCCAAAATCTTTACCCTTCTCTTCCAAATAACCACTCGGCACCTCAAAACCTCCTTTTTCGCCTCAAAATGACCCTTTTTTTCATTTAAAACCCCCCATTTTGGCCTCAAATCCCCCCTTTTCACCTCAAACCACCTCATTTTTGCCCAAATCCTCCCTTTTTTACCTCAGAATCTCCCATTTTACCTCAAAATATCCTTATTTTACCTCAAAATCTCTCATTTTTACCTCAGAATTCCCTCTTTTCACCTCAAATCTCCACTTTCTACCTCAAATCTCCACTTTTTACCTCAAATCCCCCCTTTTCACCCCCAAATCTCCCCCTTTTTACCTCACAATCCCCCACTTTTACCCCCAAATCTCCCACTTTTCCCTCAAATACCCCCATTTTACCTCAAGATCTCCCACTTTTACCTCACAATCTTCCACTTTTACCTCACGATTCCCCACTTTTACCCCAAAATCTCCCACTTTTACCCTAAATACCCCCATTTTACCTCACAATCTCCCACTTTCACCCCAAAATCTCCCACTTTTACCCCAAAATCTCCCACTTTTACCCCAAAATCTCCCACTTTTACCCCAAATACCCCCCCCTTTCACCTCACAATCTTCCACTTTTACCTCACGATTTCCCTCATCTACCCCAAAAATTCCCACTTTTACCCCAAAATCTCTCACTTTTACCCCAAATACCCCCTTTTTACCTCATGATCTCCCACTTTTACCCCCAAATCTCCCTCTTTTACTCCAAATTCCCCCTTTTTACTTCACAATCCCCCACTTTTACCTCAAATACCCCTCTTACCTCACTATCTCCCACTTTTACACCCAAATCTCCCACTTTTACCCCAAAATCTCCCACTTTTACCCCAAATACCCCCATTTTACCTCACGATCTCCCACTTTTACCCCCAAATCTCTCACTTTTACCCTCAAATCTCCCACTTTTACCTCACAATCTTCACTTTTACCTCATTATCTCCACTTTTACCTCACAATCTCCCCCTTTTACCTCACGATTCCCCACTTTTACCCCAAAATCTCTCACATTTACCTCAAATACCCCCATTTTACCTCACGATCTCCCACTTTTACCTCACAATCTTCCACTTTCACCTCACAATCTCCCACTTTTACCC
>NW_015440613.1:0-1514 GCF_001577835.2 Coturnix japonica | reverse complement strand
CCACTTTTACCTCACGATCTCCCACTTTTACCCCCAAATCTCCCACTTTTACCCTCAAATCTCCCACTTTTACCTCACGATCTCCCACTTTTACCTCATTATCTCCACTTTCACTTCACGATCTCCCACTTTTACCCCCAAATTTCCCACTTTTACCCCCAAATCTCCCACTTTTACCTCACAATCTCCCCCTTTTACCCCCAAATCTCCCCCTTTTACCTCACAATCTCCCCCTTTTACCTCACAATCTCCCCCTTTTACCCCCAAATCTCCCACTTTTACCTCACAATCTCCCACTTTTACCCCAAAATCTCCCACTTTTACCCCAAAATCTCCCACTTTTACCTCATTATCTCCACTTTTACCTCACAATCTCCCACATCTACCCCAACATTTCCCACTTTTACCCCACACACCCCCTTTTTACCTCACGATCTCCCACTTTTACCTCACAATCTTCCACTTTCACCTCACAATCCCCCATTTTTACCCCAAATTTCCCACTTTTACCCCCAAATCTCCCACTTTTACCTCATTATCTCCCACTTTTACCTCACAATCTCCCACTTTTACCTCATTATCTCCACTTTTACCTCACGATCTCCCACTTTTACCTCAAATACCCCCTTTTTACCTCACAATCTCCCACTTTTACCTCAAATTCTCCCTTTATACCTCACAATCTCCCACTTTTACCCCCAAACCTCCCACTTTTCCCTCATTATCCCCACTTTTACCTCACAATCTCCCACTTTTACCCCCAAATCTCCCACTTTTACCCCCAAATCTCCCACTTTACCCTCACGATCTCCCCCTTTCCCCCCCGATCCCCCCCCAACTCCTCACCTCCCGATCCTTGGCTTTAAACACGACTCCGTGCGCTCCCTCCCCGACTCTGCCGAGGATGAGGTACCGCTCCATCCCGTTCCCCGCCGGCAGCGCCATACTGACTCCGGAAGCACTAATGTTAATGGTGGGGGGAGGAAGGAGGGTCCTCCCGCATCCCACAATGCCCCGCGCTCGGCCCCTCTATCCCCACTCCGCGCTCCCGTTGCCTGGCAACAGCACTTCCCGCCTCTATACCACTCCCCTAGCAACAGAGCCCCGCCCCTTAACAACCGCATCGCGATTGGCTGAGAGCAGCGCGCGGGGTGGCGGAGAGGACGCTGATTGGCTGATTGGTAGCTCCGCCCCTTTCTCCTCAGGCCGGCGCCGCTCGGTCCCCTCAGTGAGGTGCGGGCCGGGGGCTCCGCTCGGTCGTGGGGCCTTAATTTCGTTATTTCCTTTATATTTAACCTTTATTTGGATAAAAGAGGAACGAATTGAATCCTTCTGTCCCCCATCAGGATGTCGGCGCTGCCCCCGAGGGAATTCGCGGCCCAAGTGCTGCCGGGCTGCGTGGTACCGACCGCTCGGCAGGGCCTGGCCCAGCTGTGGCCGCTGCTGCTGCTGTGCCTCGGGGCCAGGCTGCTGCACCGCCTGCGTGAGTGGGGGGGGAAATATATAGGGGGGGG
>NW_015440612.1:0-3728 GCF_001577835.2 Coturnix japonica | reverse complement strand
TGTGCCTGTGTTATCAGGAGTGTGCACCACGGAATGGGGACAGGTCAGGTGCTGCTTCCCAGGTGCCTAAGGGGCGTTTTTGTTAGGGAAGGAAATGCTGTGTGATTCCAGCTACAACAAGTTGACCTTTGGCTCGGGGACCAGACTCATAGTCCAACCACGTGAGTGCGCTACAGTTTCCATAGGTCTTTCATTGTGGCTCCTTGCAATAGAGCTTGTACTCTTTTCCTCTTTTCCATCTCAAAATTGCATTGCTAGTATTTCTAATCTGACATTGAAGACCTTGAGAATACCCATGCTGTGGAAGGTAATGATGAGTTGTGAACAGAGCAGAACTGGAGGTCTGAATGCTTTTGGGAAAGGGTCTCTGGTGTTCTTGGACAGTTTTTTGCACTCACATTGGTATTCTCATATCTAATCAGGGATATACTGTTATGATGGTAGTGAAGAGCACAGCTTGGATGGACCGTGAGGACAGGAGAAGGAAGAGAATGTGTGTGAGTGCCCCTCAGTTTCAGCCCAATTTCATCCCATATACCAGCCTTGAAAACTTTCTTGCTTCCTTTGGAATGAGAAGGTCATTCCTCATCGTTCTGCTTCCCCTTCATGTTGTGGCATGGACAGGCTAATTCCTGTGGAGTAGTGATGGTTCTCAAGTCTCTCGATTGGATTTATGTTAAGGAATGCAATGCAGTGTGCATACGGAATCTGGCATCAGAGAGCTGAAGTTTGGCATAGGGACCAGACTCTCCATCCAACCCTGTGAGTACACAGCGTCCATAGGTCTTCCATAGGGGCCTTTTCCAACAGATGTAATTTTGTGTTTCACCTTTGGATTTAAACTCAACAGGGATAAAATCCCTCTTCTGCCATTACAGGCATTGAGAGTGCCCTTACAGTGAGTGTACAGAGAGTGCAGCCATGAGCTGCACTGAAGTCCAAAATTCCTTAATTTTTTCTCAATTTGAGCTGTGTTACAAAGGAAGGTCAGCACTGCAGATGGAGAGCAGAGCATTCTTCTCATGAGGAACATCCCAGGGAGAACCTGCTGCTCCTGAATGATCTCAAACAAAATTTTCTTCTGAACAAGGGCAGTACTGGTGACAGGGCCACTATTTTTCTGGACTGGAGCATGTGAAAGCATATTGTAGATCTCAAGGGAATGCTTTGTCCATCACCAGTTTTTCCATGCTGCACCACATCTTAGAAATTGTTACCTTGTTGAAACATTTGACAGAGTTTCTGTCTCTCTGAGCAGAGCAGTTTCTTAAAGGACGGCTGGACGGTGCATTGCGGTGCAGGCACTGGCACACTTCAACCTTTGGTCATGGGAGCCAGGACTTGCTGTCAAACTCGAGTAAGTACATTTTAGTTAGTTGGACCTTGTTTAAACTGGATGTTGGTTTGTGGTGAATGAAAACAGCCCTGAATGAAAATAAACAGCCCTGAATGAGAAAATAATAGGGAGTTTGCAATCCCTAGTGGCAGTAGTTTAGGAAAAACAGCTTCCTGCCTGGTTTTGCCCCCTTGGATGCATTAGTTGTATGCATCATCTGTCATGTGGCAAAAAAACACATGTGTATGGGCCTTCTGCAAGTCAGTTGTACACACACACAGTAAAGCAGTGACGTCTAGAGGAACATTATCTTTTTTGATGTGCTAACAGGGTCTAACTGGAAATGCCTGTGCCCTTCCCAGAGCGTCAGGTGAGTTGTTTTCTTCTCTCCCAACATAAACTACTCCTCCTCAACTCAGCTGTCCGTGACGTTTAAATCAAGGAAGAGCATCACAGAATGGGTTTGGTTGCTGACCCCCACCAGAGGGTTTTGTTAGAAAGAATACTTTGATTTCTAGCCAAGCTAATACTTGGCCAAGCTGACCTTCTTGCTCAGGACCAGACTGTCTGTACAACCACGGGTGAAGTGTGTAGCTTCCAATGGCTACTATAATTATACTTGTTCTGTCAGTGTACTTTAGTGTTCCTCCTCTTTGCATTACACGCTTGCAGAGCCAGAACCGCTTCTCTGCCATTGCGGCTCAGAAATTGCCTTCCCCTTGTCGTAGTGAGGGAGTGGATGTTAACCTGAGCTGAGCTGGAGTGCTGAATGCTTTTGGAAGGGTTCATGGTACTCTCAATCTATGCTGTTTGTCATTCTGGGTAGTCTCATATCTGTCCAGGGATTTACCATCTGCGATGCAGCCTCTGGGAGAGCATGTTAGGCAGGGATGAGAGAGGAGAGAAGATAGTTTGGGGTGCCCCTCAATTAACAGCTCCAGCCTTATACCCAAAAAGCAGTATTCCACTCTTTGCTTTTGTGTATAGGATGATCCCTGCTCATCTTCTGCTGCCCCTCAATGACATGCAATGTCAAAGTTAATCCTTGGGTACCAAATGTTAACTAAAGGGCTAGATGGACTTCTTGTTAAAAGAAACAGTCAGTGTGAATACAGTCCAGTTATCTATCAAAAAGCAGTGGCCATTAGATTTGCGCCAGGGACCAAAACTCCTCTGCTCCAGTCACGCTGAACTACCACCTTTATAGCCTCCATACGTGCCTTTTCCAGTAGTCTCAGTTTTCTTTCCTGTATTTTTTTAATACCTGCGAGAACTGAAAATTGTTCTCTTGCCATTGCAGGACCCAAGGACCGCACTCAGGCTGCATTCATGTGTTCTGTGCGGTGGAAGCAGTGCTTGAAACTGCTTTCTCTGTGCTTTGGGGAAAGGGTCACACAACGTGTATGTGGGATGGGCTCTGCCAGCCGCACTAAGGGCGCCCTTCACTGTTTTTTTTTTCTATTAGGTTTTGGAGGGATATTTGAAGATGACTCATCAGTGATCACTGTTGTCCGCACATTTATTTCATGCTCCATCACACTTACAAAATTGTTGTCTGCCTCATTCGAGGGTGGCAGTTTGTTCTTCTGGCTGAGCTGAGGAGTCGTTTCTGTTAAAGCAGGCTGTGACTGTGGCAATATTCAAGGTGCAGGTCAGAGTATTATGGGCAACGCTACACCTTGGCCAGGAAGCAGGACTTGTTTCGTCTGTGAACCGCAAGTAAGATACTTATTACCTTCAAGTGTTAAACTGAGATGTCGGCCCACAGTGGGGATGGGCATGGAGTTCCGCATTTTAGTGGGTAAAGTTTAGTGCATTCTTCTTAACACCCACCCCATAAAATCCAATCGAGAACGAGACTTGAGTAGTGGGAATCCCTGTTTCCACAAGGAACATTCTATATGCGGCTCTCAGAAACTAGCTCCATCCGCTGTAGGAAGCCAGGAAACTTTTTAGCACTGCCCATTCACTCTTCTGTCCTAGTGGCCAAACATGTTTTAATATGGAAAGGGAGTGATGACCCAGCCTCTGTGTTTCATAAGAAATCTCGCCAATTGGACCTGCTTGCCTCTACTTGTGCAAAGAAGCTCTAATAGTTTGTGACAGCTAGTAAAGAGCTCTTTTTCCTGAGTCGTGTCTGCTCTGGGACATCAGAGTCGATGTCAAATTCAGGTGTTCTCAGAGTGGAGTTATTGATGCACGGCTCAGATAAAGTAGAGGTGAGAGGCCATGCAGTCACCAACATTCTCTTGCCTTCTCCTTCCTCCTCTCCTGGTCCATTCTCTACAGCTGTTGTTCTTCCTAACTTGGGCCATCGTCTTATACTATGAAGAATAATGTATCCCCTTGATTTGATATTAGATTCTGGCATAAACAAGTACCCTCAAATCGT
>NW_015440611.1:2910-3806 GCF_001577835.2 Coturnix japonica | reverse complement strand
AATGCTTTTCTCTTTCAGGGCTGCTTTTCCTTCTTGGAGCCCCTTTTGCCCTTGCGGTGCCCCTTTTGCCTTGGCGGAGCCCCGTTTGCCCTGGCAGAGCCCCTTTTGACCTGGCGGATCCCCTTTTGTTCTTGCGGAGCCCCTTTTCCCCTTGCGGAGCCCCTTTTCCCCTTGCGGAGCTCCTTTTCCCCTTGCGGAGCCCCTTTTGCCCTTGCGGAGCCCCTTTTGCCCTTGCGGAGCCCCTTTTGCCTTTGCGGAGCCTGTTTTGCCCTTGCGGAGCCTTTTTTGCCCTTGCGGAGCCGCTTTTGCCCTTGCGGAGCCCCTTTTGCCCTTGCGGAGCCCCTTTTGCCCTTGCGGAGACCCTTTTGCTGTTGCGGAGCCCCTTTTGCCCTTGCGGAGCCCTTTTTGCCTTTTGCGGAGCCCCTTTTGCCCTTGCGGAGCCCCATTTGCCCTTGCGGAGCCCATTTTCATATTCTGTAATGCTTTTCTCTTTCAGGGCTGCTTTTCCTTCTTGGAGCCCCTTTTGCCCTTGCGGAGCCTTTTTTGCCCTTGCGGAGCCCCTTTTGCCCTTGCGGAGCCCCTTTTGCCCTTGCGGAGCCTTTTTTGCCCTTGCGGAGCCCCTTTTGCCCTTGCGGAGCCCCCTTTGCCCTTGCGGAGCCCCTTTTCCCCTTGCGGAGCCTTTTTTCATATTCTGTAATGCTTTTCTCTTTCAGGGCTGCTTTTCCTTCTTGGAGCCCCTTTTGCCCTTGCGGAGCCCCTTTTGCCCTTGCGGAGCCCCTTTTCCCCTTGCGGAGCCCCTTTTCCCCTTGCGGAGCCCCTTTTCCCCTTGCGGAGCCCCTTTTGCCCTTGCGGAGCCCCTTTTGCCCTTGCGGAGCCTTTTTTGCCCTTGCGGAGCC
>NW_015440611.1:0-1080 GCF_001577835.2 Coturnix japonica | reverse complement strand
CTGCTTTTCCTTCTTGGAGCTTCTTTTGCCCCTGCTGAGCCCCTTTTGCCCTTGCGGAGCCCCTTTTGCCCTTGCAAAGCCCCTTTTGCCCTTGCGGAGCCCCTTTTGCCCTTGCGGAGCCCCTTTTCATATTCTGTAATGCTTTTCTCTTTCAGGGCTGCTTTTCCTTCTTGGAGCCCCTTTTGCCCTTGCGGAGCCCCTTTTGCCCTTGCGGAGCCTCTTTTCCCCTTGCGGAGCCCCTTTTGCCCTTGCGGAGCCCCTTTTGCCCTTGCGGAGCCCCTTTTGCCCTTGCGGAGCCCCTTTTGCCCTTGCGGAGCCCCTTTTGCCCTTGCGGAGCCCCTTTTCATATTCTGTAATGCTTTTCTCTTTCAGGGCTGCTTTTCCTTCTTGGAGCCCCTTTTGCACTTACGGAGCCCCTTTTGCCCTTGCAGAGCCCCTTTTGCCCTTGCGGAGCCCCTTTTCATATTCTGTAATGCTTTTCTCTTTCAGAACTGCTTTTCCTTCTTGGAGCCCCTTTTCCCCTTGCGGAGCCTCTTTTCCCCTTGCGGAGCCCCTTTTCCCCTTGCGGAGCCCCTTTTCATATTCTGTAATGCTTTTCTCTTTCAGGGCTGCTTTTCCTTCTTGGAGCCCCTTTTGCCCTTGCGGAGCCCCTTTTGCCCTTGCGGAGCCCCTTTTGCCCTTGCAGAGCCCCTTTTGCCCTTGCGGAGCCCCTTTTGCCCTTGCGGAGCCTGTTTTCCCTTTCTTGGAGCCCCTTTTCCCCTTGCGGAGCCCCTTTTCCTCTTGCGGAGCCCCTTTTCCCCTTGCGGAGCCCCTTTTCATATTCTGTAATGCTTTTCTCTTTCAGGGCTGCTTTTCCTTCTTGGAGCCCCTTTTGCCCTTGCGGAGCCTTTTTTGCCCTTGCGGAGCCGCTTTTGCCCTTGCGGAGCCCCTTTTGCCCTTGCGGAGCCCCTTTTGCCCTTGCGGAGCCCCTTTTGCCCTTGCGGAGCCCCTTTTGCCCTTGCGGAGCCCCTTTTGCCCTTGCGGAGCCCCTTTTGCCCTTGCGGAGCCTTTTTTCATATTCTGTAATGCTTTTCTCTTTCA
>NW_015440610.1:0-3810 GCF_001577835.2 Coturnix japonica | reverse complement strand
CAAGCTCCTCCTCATCACAGCCTCCCTTCAGGAAGTTGTAGAGTGCAATGAGGTCTCCCCTGAGCCTCCTCTTCTCCAGGCTAAACAATCCCAGCGACCTGAGCCGCTCCTCATAAGACTTGTGCTCCAGACCCCTCACAAGTTTTGTTGACCTTCTCTGGACATGTTTCAGGGCCTCAATATCTTTCTTATAGTGAGGAGCCCAAAACTGAACACAATAATCGAGATGCGGCCTCACCACTGCTGAGTAAAGGGGGTGATCACCTCTCTGCTCCTGCTGGTCACACAGGCCAGGCTTTCTTATACGGGCCAGGTTGCTATTGGTCCTCTTGGCCACCTGGGTGCACTGTTGGCTCATGTTCAGCCAAGCATGAGCCAACTCCCCCAGGTCCCTTTCTTCCTCACAGTCATCTAGCCAGTCAGCCCCAAGCCTCTAGTGCTGCATAGGGTTATTATGGCCAAAGTGCAGGACCTGGCACTTGGCCCTGTTGAACCTCATCCCATTCACCTCAACCCAGTGATCCAGCCTATCCAGATCCCTAATCGGGCCTCCCTACCCTCAGGCAGATCGGCACCACCTCCCAACTTGGTCTCATCTGCAAACTTACTGAGGGTACACTCAATCCCCTCATCTAGATCATCAGTGAAAATATTAAACAAGAGGTGCCCTAGTACTGACCCTGGGAGACACCACTTATAACGGGTTGTCAGCTGGACTTAACTCCATTAACCACTACCCTTTGGACATAGCCTTCTAACCAGTTCCTACCCAAAGAAGGGTATACCTATCCAGGCCACGGGTAGCCAGTTTCCACAGGAGAATACTGTGAGAGACAGTGTCAAAGGTTTTGCTGAAGTCTAGGTAGACTACATCAACAGCTTTTCCCTCATCTACTAGTCTGGTCACCCAGTTGTAGAAGGAAATGAGGTTGGTCAAGCACAACGTACCCTTCATGAACCCGTGCTGGCTGTGCCTGATGCCCTGGATGGTATGCATATGCCATGTGATCTGACCCAAGGTGTAGAGGTAATAACACACACGGTTTATAATGTTATAAGCAAAGATTACTTTTCACTGTAGGTCAAAAGTACTGTTAGACATGGAAACTAACTACAGTAGATAAATCATCTTTGATGAAAATTTATTGTGGGTTATTTGATTTAATTTGATTTGATTTGATTTTCTAAAAGCATTAGTCTGCCTTATGTAGCAGACAATGGTGTATAACAGGGGTCTGATCTTGTTCAGCATATTCATTGGTGATCTGGATAAAATGGTAAACAGTGTACCCTTAACTAATTATCTGATGATATAGAATTGAAAGGACTTGTCAATACAACAGAGGGTTGTGCTTCCTTCCAGAGGAATTTTGATAGCCTCTAGAAATGTGTTGCTGGAAGATCATGAAGATCACGGAAGAGAAGTGCCATGTCCTACTTGTAGGGAATAACAGTTTGTAAGAGGTCATGCTTATTACTATTGCTTCAAAGTTTGCTGAGGATGGTAAAGTCCAAGAAAGTCCTGGGCAAGGGTTGAGAAATCCTGTATCTGAGGGACACAGATGGACAAGACCAGGGGCAACCAGAGGGAGATAAGCTGCAGATGAATGGCCATGAAGTGGTCTTTTGTGTGGGCTTATCTCAAGGAAGATGGCCATCTCAGGGGTACTCACATGACTCTGACCCAAGCCCCCAGGAATGTCATGTAGGCAGGAAAGAAGTAGGATAAAAAGGGCATGGACAAACCATGAAGTTAGGTTTTCTGACATCAGATGCCTCACTACGTGAACAAGGAGGTTTTCTGACATCAGATGCCTCACAGCATAACACCTGCATGCTGAAGAAGAGGAACAAGATAGGTATCTGGCTTCAGATTCCTCTACTGTTGCCCTACTGTTGCCTACAGACTCTCCTGGGCTTGCTGCTCGAGACCCTGCTCCATGAGACCTTGCTGCTTCTTCCACCGCCTGCTCTGCGCTGCACCAGTCTGCTGCTTGTGGCCTGCCACTCTGTTGCTGCTCTCCCCTGCACCTTTTTGCCTTGGACCAATGAAACGACATGTGATGGGATGCTGCTGCATCCAAGTGGTGACTATCCCTGCTTTATGCAATTCTTGCCCTTTTTGTACCTTTCCTATCACCCACTTTCCCGTCCCCATCACCCTAATTTTTGTTAGTCGCCGCTCTCCCTTCCTCATCTTCTCAGCTGACTATTATTTGTAATAAACTGGTCAGAACAACATTTGAACGTTTGCTTCTTAATCTTACACTGGGCATAATATACCAAATGAACCTCACCTCCCTGCTGTAAATTGGAGTGAGACACAGCTCCAGGCACTAGTATATGTGAGGGTCTCCCACACAGAAAACAACTCTGCAGGAAGAGGCTTAGGGATCTGTCTCGCTCCAATTTAGGAGTGAGGCAAGGTTCTTTTGATATGTTATGCCCAGCGTGAGATTAAGAAGAAGAGCATTCAAATGTTGATCTGACCAGTTTATTAGAAATAATAGACAGCTGAGGGGATAGGGAAGGGAGAGCAGTGAATACCAAAATTAGGGTGATGGGGACAGGAAAGTGGGCGATAGAAAAAGTAGGAAAAGAGGCAAGAATTGCTTAAAAGTGGGGAATAGTCACCACCTGGATGCAGCAGCGTCCTGTTGCACGTTGTTTCGTTGATCCGGGGCAAAATAGGCGTAGGGGAGAGCAGCAGCAGAGTGGCGGGCCGCAAGCAGCAGATCAGTGCAGCGCAGAGCAGGCGGTCAGAGTAGCGAGGTCTCAAGAAACAGAGTCTCAAGCAGCAATCCCAGTAGAGACAGTAGGCAGCAGTAGGACGATGGTGGAGGAATCAGAGGTCAGATACCTAAAGGGTTCTTCAGCATGCAGGCATCTTCTTCAGCATGCAGGCTTTCACTTAGAGAGGCATCTGATGACAGAAAACCTCCTTGTTTCCGTAGTGAGGCATCTGGTGTCAGAAAACCTAAATTCGGGGTTTGTCTGTGCCCTTTTTATCCTATTTCTTCCCAGCCTTCATGACATTTCTGGAAGGCTCGGGTCAGAGTCATGTGAATTCCTCGGAGATGGCCATCTTCCTTGAGATAGGCCCACACAAAAAGACCACTTTAGGGCCATTAATCTGCATCTTATCTCTCTCTCTCTCTCGTTGCCCCTGGACTTGTCCCTCAGACAAAGGATTTCTCATCCCCTGCCCAGGGCTTGTCCTTACAAAGGGATTTCTGGAACCTTGGTCAGGACTTGCCTGGACTTGTCCATCTTCAGCAAACTTTGAGGCAATAGTGTAAAAAGCATGGCCTCTTACAGGATCTCATGGACATGAAGTTAAACATATGAGAGACACAGATGTACTGAAGACAATAGAAGAATGGGGCATGAAGATGGTTAAGAGAATGGAGAATGATAAAATTTGATAAAATTATGATAAAATTTTGAAAGAGTTGGGACTGTTCATTCTGGAGAAGACAAGTCTTGGGGGTCTCATCAATTTATACAAACATATCCTGAAGGCAGGATGCCAAAAAGGACAGAGTAGTGTTCTTTTAAGCAGTTCCCAGTGACAGAGAAAGAAGTAACTGGCAAAAATTGAAACACAGGAATCTTCTGAACATCACAAAACACTTTACTGTGAATGCCATCAGCAGCACATCATACAAAATATATGTGCTATTATATAAGAGTGATTATTTTCACAGCCTTTTAACTCTAATGAGTTGATTGTATGAAAAAAATGAAGGCTTTATCTAATTGTCTAAACAGAAGTGATCTTTAAAGAGGGAAAAACATTCCAGCGCTTTA
>NW_015440609.1:2037-3813 GCF_001577835.2 Coturnix japonica | reverse complement strand
TGGGGCTGTGGGGTGGGGATATAGGTAGGATAGGGATATGGGGGTATAGGGATATATGGGGATATAGGGATATGGGGGTATAGGGATATGGGGGTATGGCAATATATGGACATGGGGATATAGGGCCATGGGGTTATGGGAACATGGGTGCATAGGAATATGGGGTCATTGGATATAGGGGTATGGGGATATAGGGACATGGGGATATAGGGATATGGAGACATGGGGATATAGGATTATAGGGACGTGGGCTATGGGAACATAGGGACATGGGGATATGGGATATGGGGACATTGGGATATAGGGACATTGGGACATTGGGGGACATTGGGATATAGGGACATTGGGATATAGGGATATAGGGATATAGGGACATTGGGATATAGGGACAGTGGGATATAGGGACATTGGGATATAGGGATATAGGGACATTGGGATATAGGGACATTGGGATATAGGGGGACATTGGGATATAGGGACAGTGGGATATAGGGACATTGGGATATAGGGACAGTGGGACATAGGGATACAGGGACATTGGGATATAGGGACAGAGGGATATAGGGACATTGGGATATAGGGACAGAGGGATATAGGGACATAGGGGGACATTGGGATATAGGGACATTGGGATATAGGGACATTGGGATATAGGGACAGAGGGATATAGGGACATAGGGACATTGGGACGTTGGGATATAGGGACATGGGGGTATAGGGACACTGGGAAATGAGATATAGGGACATTGGGACATGGGGATATAGGGACATTGGGATGTAGGGATATAGGGACATGGGGATATGGGGATATAGGGACATTGGGATATAGGGATATAGGGATATAGGGGGACATTGGGATATAGGGATATAGGGGGACATTGGGATATAGGGACATTGGGACATTGGGATATAGGGACATTGGGATATGGGGACATTGGGGGACATTGGGATATGGGGACATTGGGACATTGGGATATAGGGACATGGGGACATTGGGATATAGGGACATTGGGATATAGGGACATGGGGATGTAGGTACATAGGGATATAGGGACATAGGGATATAGGGACATTGGGATATAGGAACATAGGGATATAGGGACATTGGGATATAGGGATATAGGGACATTGGGACATAGGGACATTGGGACATAGGGACATAGGGGGACATTGGGATATAGGGACATTGGGATATAGGGACATAGGGATATAGGGACATTGGGATATAGGGACATTGGGGTATAGGGACACTGGGGGACATTGGGATATAGGGACATTGGGATATAGGGACATTGGGGGACATTGGGATATAGGGACATTGGGATATGGGGATATGGGGACATGGGGATATAGGGACATGGGGATATAGGGACATGGGGACATTGGGATATAGGGACATCAGGACCTTGCTCAGCTCCTCGCACTTTGCTCAGCTCCTTGCAGGTCCAGCCCTTTGTGTTGCATGTTGCACAATGCACAGGAGCTTGCACAGCACCTTGCACAGCACCTTGCACAGCAGGGCTTTGCACCTTGCACAGCACCTTGCACAGCTGGGCTTTGCACCTTGCACAGCACCTTGCACAGCAGCGCCTTGCACCTTGCACACCTTGCACAGCTGGGCTTTGCACCTTGCACAACACCTTGCACAGCTGGGCTTTGCACCTTGCACAACACCTTGCACAGCAGGGCTTTGCACCTTGCACAGCACCTTGCACAGCTGGGCTTTGCACCTTGCACAGCACCTTGCACAACACCTTGCACAGCTGGGCTTTGCAC
>NW_015440609.1:0-1677 GCF_001577835.2 Coturnix japonica | reverse complement strand
CTTGCACAGCAGGGCTTTGCACCTTGCACAACACCTTGCACAGCAGGGCTTTGCTCCTTGCACAACACCTTGCACAGCAGGGCTTTGCTCCTTGCACAACACCTTGCACAGCAGGGCTTTGCACCTTGCACAACACCTTGCACAGCTGGGCTTTGCACAGCGCCAGCTCCTTGCACAGCTGGGCCTTTGCATGGCGCCTTGCACAGCACCAGCACTTTGCATGTTGCATAACAGCTTGCTCAGCTCCTTGCACAGCCAAACCTTTGCATGACTCCTTGCACAGCAGGGCATTTGCACAGCTCCTTGCACAGCTCCTTGCACAGCCAGGCCTTTGCACAACTGCTTGCACATCAGGGCCTTTGCATGTTACCTAACACCTTGCTTGGCTCTTTGCACAGCCAGATCATTGCACAGCACCTTGCACAGATCCTTGCACAGTTCCTTGCACAGCACCTTGCACAGCTCCTTGCAAAGCTCCTTGCACAACACCTTGCGCAGCAGGGCCTTTGCATGTTGCATAACAGCTTGCACAGCTCCTTGCACAGCAGCAGCTCCTTGCACAGCTCCTTGCACAGCTCCATGCACAGCACCTTGCACAGCCAGGCCATTGCACAGCACCAGCACCTTGCACAGCCAGATTGTTGCTCAGCTCCATGCACAGCGGGGCATTTGCACAGCACCTTGCACAACACCAGCACCTTGCATGGCAGGGCCTTTGCATGTTGCATAACAGCTTGCACAGCACCTTGCACAGCTCCATGCACAGCTCCTTGCACAGCACCGTGCACAGCACCAGCACCTTGCACAGCAGGGCCTTTGCATGTTGCATAACAGCTTGCACAGCACCTTGCACAGCTCCATGCACAGCTCCTTGCACAGCACCTTGCACAGTACCAGCACCTTGCCCAGCAGGGCCTTTGCATGTTGCATAACAGCTTGCGCAGCTCCTTGCACAGCAGCAGCTCCTTGCACAGCACCTTGCACAGCAGGGCCTTTGCTCAGCTCCTTGCACAGCTCCTTGCACAGCCAGATTGTTGCTCAGCTCCTTGCACAGCAGCAGCTCCTTGCACAGCTCCTTTGCACTGTCAGGCCATTGCACAGCACCAGCACCTTGCACAGCAGGGCTTATGCACAGCTCCTTGCACAGCTCCTTGCATGGCGGGGCCTTTGCATGGCACCTTGCACAGCACCTTGCACACTCATGCCACTGCAGAGCACCAGCTCCTTGCTCATCTCCTTGCACACCTTGCACAGCTCCTTGCACACTCATGCCACTGCAGAGCACCAGCTCCTTGCACACCTTGCACAGCTCCTTGCACAGCTCCTTGCACAGCTCCTTGCACACCTTGCTCAGCTCCTTGCACAGCTCCTTGCTCAGCTCCTTGCACACCTTGCACAGCTCCATGCACAGCTCCTTGCACATCTCCTTGCTCATCTCCTTGCACACCTTGCACAGCTCCTTGCACACCTTGCTCATCTCCTTGCTCATCTCCTTGCACACCTTGCTCATCTCCTTGCACACCTTGCTCATCTCCTTGCACGGCCGCACTCATCCCTGTAGTGCAGCTGCTCCCTGGTGCCCCCCATTAACCTGCCGTCCCCCTTTGTTTCCCATTGCAGAGTGTTCAAGAAAGCCAGCCCCAACGGGAAGGTGAGAGCACGGATATTATGGGATGG
>NW_015440608.1:2096-3818 GCF_001577835.2 Coturnix japonica | reverse complement strand
CATCCCTGGTTGTGTTTAAGAGCCATTTGGATGTGGTGCTCAGGGATATGATTTAGCAGAGGGTTTTTAGAGTTAGGGTACTGGTTAGGCTGTGGCTGGACTTGATGATCTTCAGGGTCTTTTCCAACCTGGGTAATTCTATGATTCTATGAAGCTGTTGTTTTGAATAAGGCCAAATTGAAGAAGAGTTGTATCAGGATCTCCAGCTGTAATGGGTATGTTATGCAATAATAGCCACATGTTCATAGACAGTAACAAAACAGATTCAAGAAGGACTGGGAGTTTCTTAATGGGTTTATGATTTACTTATGAGAGGTACAAAATATAATTATTATCTAAATTTTATAATTATTCTGATGAATCATATAATTTTCAAGCCTTGTCAGATGTACTGTCATGAAAATCTACCCTTTGTTTCATAATACATTACTGTAAGGACACATACAATTATTGTTATCTTTCAAACTCACTGTTTTACAGAAGTATATCTTGCCAGTGCTACAAAGGACATATAACTGGGAGAAAGTGTAGTTTCCCTTAGTATGTATTCTTATGCATGGTGCATAGAAAAATGAAAACAGAATTGATTGCAACAGAGGAAGCGGATCTACAAAGAACTGGAGAAGCTAAACATGTGGAAGATGCTGGGGGATGAAAGAAATAATGAGGCTTAGTATTTAAAGTGAAAAAATTAGGAAGGGAGATTATGATGACCAGCTTAGTGTAGCCTATGTAAAATGTGCTCAAAAAGATTTGCAAATGATGGCAAGAGAGAGTAAAAAAAGAGAGAGGAAAAAAAGAAAAACATCTTGGAGGGCCAAGCCTGGAATAGAAATCATGAAGCCTTCTTTGGCGAGACAATAAGGCACTACTAATTAATCCCATTTCTAAGACCTGACCTCACAGACTTTGTTCAAACACTCCCACTGAAGTTAACGAGAATATTGTCTGAATCATCAAGCAGCTCTGCACCTTCAGATGGATTGTGCTATGTGCCAGTGCTCAACCTCACCCAACCTGCTCTTCAAAACTGTCCTTGAACAAATTTGTGAGTCCGTTTTATCCCCAGTGAGAAGCTTTGCAAAGAAACATTTATGACTATCTGTGATTTACACACAAATAGTCTCAAGTGTCTAATAAATACCTGAAAATGAGATAGCAGGAGTGAATATGAATAGAGGTTAAGGCAGGTATTTGCAAGGATTGTGTGAGATTAGCCATGAACAGGAAAATAAATATGTGTAAAATAGATGCTCATATCTGAGCTCTGTATTTGTTCTCATAAGAGGATAACACAGTTCTTGCCTGTGTCTGTCTTAGTGGGGAGGTGGTTTGTGCAATCATCTCAACAGAGATTTTATACCTCCTCAGGTGAAAATGTAGCCTGAGAGCTTGATCTGAACTAATGATTCCCCTGAGTTTACAGACTCTTTTAATCATGATTAGCAAAGCACCTCTCTTGTCCAAAGTACAATTTTATAGCCTGAGGAGAGAGTTGTTTTGCTTACAAAACAACCAGCGAACACTTTCTGAGAGTTTCAAAACAAAACGGGCTAGATAAAAAATGTTTAAGTGCATCACCATCAATTTTAAAAACCAATACACTTTTTCCCCTGGTCTCCAGCTCAAGTGCATTTATCCTGCTGAGGGATTACTTTTATTTCTCAGCTGTGACTCACAATGTGTGACAGAGTCTTGTTTTAACAGATTTATAGAGGCTGA
>NW_015440608.1:0-1419 GCF_001577835.2 Coturnix japonica | reverse complement strand
GTCTTGAATATCTCCAGAGAAGGAGACTCCACCACCTCCCTGGGCAGCCTGTTCCAGTGCTCCGTCACCCTCACTGTAAAGAAGTTCTTCCGCATTCATGTGGAACTTCCTATGCTGTAGTTTCAGCCCATTACTCCTAGTCCTGTCCCCACGCACTACTGAAAACACACTCATTTACTCCTTCTAGGTTACTAACGTAGGCCATTTGTGCAGTCTGTAGTATCAAAGAATTTGAGAAACCCATTAACTAAAAGTGCATTAGTAAATGAGGTGTATTCTCAGAAAAAAACAAACATCCAAATGCAAGTAACTTCCATAACAGCACTGCAAACCACCACAATGACAAAACTAACATCACCAATCTGAGATAACGAGCATCCAGACAATAAGAGTAACCCAAGTCTGCAGTGGGTTCAGACCAGAAGTTGTATACCTAATTATTCTGTCTGCTGCTATAATAAAACCATAATTAAAAGTAATAAAGCCAAAAAGGCACGGGGCTGTACATTACATCACGAAACAGTAAAGATCCAAAACAAGGCAGTTTTCTAGAAGGGATATGGATGACATCAGGTAGTCAGCCAAATCTTGCCACAAACCCAGCGCTGTGCAGGAGCTCCCGTATGCAGCGTGGCTCAAGTGCTGCAGTAAGAGAGACCACATTGTGGAAGCTGTCAGAGGAGCGCTGTGGGTGGGAGAGAACAGTTTGCCTATTCAAGCACTGAGGTCAGACACATGCACACATCTTAAAGAGCGTGCACACCAAACCAGAGAGCAAAGATCAGCACAGTGATTCTACATTACATTTTATATTGAGGTGTAATTATTGTAGGTGGATGTCTACACAATGGACTTCATCATCTATAGAGCTTAGAGTATGTGTGTGCTACATGTATAAGTTAATTTTCTACAACTAATGAAATAAGGAACACTAAGGGATCTATCAGCTTCTCTGGAGATATTCAAGACCTGCCTGGACACCTACCTGTGCGACGTGGTGTAGGGAGCCTGCTTTGGCAGGGGGGTTGGACTCGATGAGCTCTAGAGGTCCCTTCCAACCCCTACAATTCTGTGATTCTGTGATTCTGTGATCTACATTGCTTACAGCTTCCTGATATCACAGAGGTAAAAGTAGTAAGTACCAAATCACAGCATAGCTGAGGTAAGAAGGGAACCCCGAGGTCATCAGATCTGAGCCCCGCACAGAGCTGAAGTTCATTTCAATGATTTCAATGATTGAGGGAGTTGGGCTTGTTCAGCCTGGAGAAGAGAAAGTTGCAGGGTGACCTCATTGCAGCCCTTCAATACCTGAAGGGAACCTACACCCAGGAGGGGAGTAAACTCTTTGAAAGGGCTGACAATAGCAGGACACGGGGAAATGGTTTTAAGTTAAAAGAGGGAAGATTTAGGTTGGATGTT
>NW_015440607.1:0-3823 GCF_001577835.2 Coturnix japonica | reverse complement strand
AGAATGGATGGGGGGGCACGGAAGGGATGGGGGTGACTCGAGATACGGGGCCGTGCGATATGGACACGGATATGGGCCGAATCGAACCGAACCGAGCCGAGCCGAGCCGGGCTGGGCCGGGTCAGGCCAAACCGAACCGAACTGAGCCGGGCTGAGCCGAGCCGAACCGAGCCGGGCTGTGCCGGGTCAGGCCAAACCGAACCGAACCGAGCCGGGCTGAGCCGAGCCGAACCGAGCCGGGCTGTGCCGGGTCAGGCCGGGCCGAGCCGAACCGAGCAGAGCCGAACCGAACGGAACCGAACCGAGTGGAGCCGAGCCGGGCCGGGCCGAACGAACCGAGCCGAGCTGGGCCAAAGCAAGCCGGGCCGAACCGAGCCGGGCCGGGCGGAACCAAACCGAGCCAGGCCGAACTGAGCCGAGCTGAGCCAAAGGGAGCCGGGCCAGGCCAAACCGAACCGAACCGAACCGAACGGAACCGAATCGAGTGGAGCCGAACGAACCGAGCCGAGCTGGGCCAAAGCGAGCCGAGCCAAACCAAGCCGGGCCAGGCCAAACCGAACCGAGCCGGGCCGAACTGAGCCGAGCTGAGCCAAAGCGAGCCGGGCCGAACTGAACCGAGCCGGGCCAGGCCAAACCGAACCGAACCGAGTGGAGCCGAGCCGAGCCGAGCCAAACCGAGCCGGGCCAGGCCAAACCGAGCCAAACCGAGCCGAGCCGAACCGAGCCAGGCTTAGCCGGGCCGAACCGAACCGAACCGAGCCAGGCCGAGCCGAGCCAAACCGAGCCGAACCGAGTCGAGCCGGGCCGAGCCGAGCCGAGCCGGGCCAGGCCGAACCGAACTGAGTGGAGCCGAGCCGGGCCGAACCGAGCCAGGCCGAACTGAGCCGAGTTGAGCCAAACCGAGCCGAGCCGAACCGAGCCGGGCCAGGCCAAACCGAACCGAACCGAGTGGAGCCGAGCCGAGCCAAACCGAGCCGGGCTTAGCCGAGCCGTGCGGAACCGAGCCGGGCCAGGCCAAACCGAACCGAGTGGAGCCGAGCCGAGCCGGGCCGAACCGAGCCAGGCCGGGCCGAACCGAACCGAACCGGGCCGAACGGAACCGAGTGGAGCTGAGCCGGGCCGAACCAAGCCAGGCCGAAACGAACCGAACCGAGCCGGGCCGAACCGAGTGGAGCCGGGCCAGGCCAAACCAAACCAAACCGAGTGGAGCCGAGCCGAGCCAAACCGAGCCAGCCAAGCCGAGCCGATCCGGGCCGAGCCAAACCGAACCAAACCGAGTGGAGCCAAACCGAACCGAGCCGGGCCGAACCGAGCCAGGTCAGGCCGAACCGAACCGAGTGAAGCCGAGCCAGGCCGAGTCGAGCTGAGCCAAAGCGAGCCGGGCCGAACCGAACCGAACCGAACCGAGTGGAGCCGAACCGAACCGAACCGAACGGAACCGAACGGAACCGAACGGAACCGAACGGAACCGAACGGAACCGAACGGAACCGAACCGAACAGAACGGAACGGAACCGAACGGAACCGAACCGAGTGGAGCCGAACCGAACGGAACCGAACGGAACCGAACGGAACCGAACGGAACCGAAACTCGTGATAGAACCCCCATTATCGCGATAGAAACCCCTCCCATATCGCGATAGAAACCCCCATATCGCCCAGTAGAAACCCCCATATCGCGATAGAAACCCCCATATCGCGATAGAAACCCCCATATCGCGATAGAAACCCCCATATCGCGATAGAAACCCCCATATCGCAATAGAAATAGATGGGGTTAATATGGTTAATGCGGTAATGGGGTTCGAGGGCTTAATTAATGGGGTCTAATGGGGTTAATTGGGGTCGACCTGTTATATATAATAAGTCCATAGAGGCGGCTCTCCACTGAATATTGGTGCGTGTTAGACATCGTTTGGGTGAGATGAAATGGGGGCTCAGTGGGTATGATGGTCAGTTGGGTATGACATGGGGTTAATGGGGTTCGAGGGTTCGAGCGGGTATAAATACATGGTGTTACTAGCTGGTTTAATTGGGGTTAAAATTAATGGTTTAATTTTGGAGGGTAATGAAGGGCAGTGGGTATGAATGGGGTCAGTGAGTATGAATGGGGTTAATGGGGTTAATGGGGTCGAGGGGTTAATTAATGGGGTTAATGGGGATTAAGGGGTTAATTGAATGGGGTTAATGGGTGAATGGAATGGGGTCAGTGGTATGGAATGGGGTAATGGGGTTAATGGGTTCATGGGGTCGGTGGTAGGAATGGGGTTAATGGGGTTAAGGGTCAGTGGGTAATGAAATGGGGTTAATGGGCTAATGGGGTTAATGGGGGTCGTGGTGTATGAATGGGGCTAATGCTGGGTTAATGGTTATTGGGGTTTATTGGGGTCAGTGGGGTGAATGAAGGGGCTGAATGGGTTAATTGGGTTAAACTGGGGTCATTGGGTATTGAAGGGTTAATGGTTAATGGGGTAATGGGTTTAAATGGGTCAGTGGGTAGTGGAATGGGGCAGTGGTATGAATGGGGTTTAATGGGTTAGATGGGTCGAGGGTTAATTAATGGGGTTAATGGGCTTAGATGGGGCCAGTGGGTATGAAGTGGTGAATGGGTTAATGGGGTTAATGGGGTTAATGGGTCATGGTATGAGATGGGGCTACTGGGGGTTAATGGGTTAATTGGGTCAGTGGTATGATGGGGTTAATGGGGTCCGGTGGGTATGAATGGGGTTAATGGGGTTAATGGGGTCAGTGGGGTGAATGAATGGGGCTAATGGGGTTAATGGTCGGTGGGCTAAACATGCACTTAATTTGAAGGGTTAATGGGGTTAATGGGGTTAATGGGTCGGTGGTATGATGGGGTTTAATGGGTGTTAATGGGTTATGAGGTCCCGGTGGGTATGAATGGGTAATGCGGGCTAAGGGGTTAATGGGGTCGGTGTGTATGAATGGGTAAGTGGGTTAATGGGTTGGTGGGATATGTGTTAATGGGGTTAATGGGTTAATGGGGTTAATGGTGAATGGGTAATGGGTAGTGTTGAATGGGGTAATGGGGGTTATGGGGTTTGGTGGTATGAATGGGGTATGGTAATGGGGTTTATGCATTAATGGGGTTTAATGGGGTTACATGGGTTATGGTCCATGGGTTAATGGGTTAATGGATGGGTAATGGGGTCAGATTGGATGAATGGGGTTAATGGGGTTTAATTGGGGGTTAATGGGGTCATTGATGGGTATAATCGGGAATGGGGTTATGGGCGTGGTTGAATGTATGTGGGTTAATAGGGTTAATGGGTTAAATGGGTCAGTGGGGTGAATGAATGGGGTTTAATGGGTCAATAGGGTCCGAGAGCGCTGTATAAAGCCCATAAAACTCACTTCGGCTCGGTGTCATTTTTCGCGACCCCAAAATCCCCTTCTTCTCACCCCAAAATCCCATCCTTCGTCTTATCTGACGTCACATCTTGCGGCGCTTTACGTCCATCCTTGCGTGCTGACGTCACTATCCTCGCGCCGTGACGTCGCATCCTGCCACGTCGACCGACGTCCCGCGGAAGCTCCGCGTCGCGCTCCGTGACGTCACATTCCGCTGCACGTGCCGCTGCGGCCTAGCGTCCCACAAGCCGCTGCGCTCCGCGCCCCCTCGGTTCCTTTATTGACCTCCGCCCCCCCCGGCGCCATGTGTTGTTCGGCCGCGACCCGTCCGGGATTTTCGGCTTCGAGATGGGGCGTCGAACGGACCCGGGACCCAACGGGATCTGGAGAGGATGAAGGACACGCAAGTACGGGTAAGGGGGGGAGAGGAGGACAGGCCTGACCCGGCTCGG
>NW_015440606.1:2994-3838 GCF_001577835.2 Coturnix japonica | reverse complement strand
CCCCCCCCCGAGCCCGCAGCACCCATGGAGGTGGAGCCGGAGCTGGAGCCGGAGCTGGAGCCGGAGCTGGAGCCGGGCCGCGAGGCGCTGCTGGACCTCAGCTTCCTGACCGATGCGGAGCGCTGCGCCATCACCGAGGTGCTGCACCGCGACGCGCTGCTGCGCCGCACCGAGGAGGGGAGAGTCAGGTGGGACCCCCGGGGGGGCGGGGGGCAGCCGGGGGGTCCCGAGCACGATGGAGGTGGATGGTGACCCCCAACTTGATATGTGTCCCGACATGATCCACGTCCCCAACCTGGTCTCTGTTGTCCCCTCAACCTCACCCATGTTCCCCCAATCTACATCCCCAATGTGGTCTGTGTCCCCTCAACCTCATCTATGTCCCCCCCCCCAGTCTGACCCATATCCCCACCCTGCTCTGTGTCCCCCATTTGGTCAATGTCCCCAACCCCATCCATGTCCCACATGTGGTCCACGTGTCCCCAACCTGATCCATGTCCACTCAACCCCATCTGTGCCCCCCAACCTGACCCACATCCCCAACCCATTCCATGTCCCCATCCCACTCCCTGCCCCCCACCTGCTCTGTGTCCCCCCCCCATGGGGCTGTGATGGGATGTGGGGTTCCGGAGCTGAGCTGAGCTCCCATGGCCGGGCAGCAAACTGCGCCAGTCGGTGTCGGACCCGGTTCTGCTGCGGAACCTGACGGGGGAATGGTTCTGTGACGTCCGGGCCCAGCGACATCGGAACCTGCTGGGAGCTGAGCTGGTCCGAGCGTCCATCCGGCGTAGGAGGAGACCATGGGGTAGGGATGGATGGATGGAGGGATGGATGGATGGATGGA
>NW_015440606.1:0-1174 GCF_001577835.2 Coturnix japonica | reverse complement strand
GGGGGGGATATGGGGCTCTCTAGGTGTCTATTAGGGTCCCAGAGGGTTCTATGGGGTCCTGAGAGGGGTCTATGGGGAGTTATAGGGGTCTATAGGGAGTCTGGGGGGGAGATATGGGGCTCTGTGGGTGTATATTAGTGTCCTGGGGGGTTCTATGGAATCCTGAGGGGGTCTGTGGGGAGTTATAGGGGTCTATAGGGAGTCTGGGGGGGAAATATGGGGCAATCCGGGGCTCTGTGTGTGTCTGTTGGGGTCCTGGTGGTTCTATGGGATCCTGAGGGCGCTTTATACCCCCCTGCCCCCCCCCAGCTGAGCGGCAGCTTGAGCAGCCTGTACAGCGAGCGGGAGCTGCGCCGGGTGCGGGTTCGGGGCTGCGTGCAGTTATCGCTGCGTTACGAACCGGCCGCGCAGGAGCTGCGGGTTCACATCGTGCGGTGCCGGGAACTGGCCGAAACGAAGCGACAGCGGCCGGACCCGTGAGTGAGGAACAGGGGGGGGGGGACAGAGACCCCTGTGTGAGCCCACCCTGTGTGAGCCCACCCCGTGTGAGCCCACCCCCCCTACAAACCCCATCGCCCCCCGTTGGCTGCAGGTACATCAAGACCTACCTGCTGCCCGACAGATCCAACCGCAGCAAACGCAAAACCTCGGTTCGGAAGCGCAGTTTGGACCCGGTGTTTAACGAGACCCTGAAGGTTCGTTTGGAGCCGGGGGGTCCCGCAGGGCCCGGTGCGACCCCCCCCCTCATAGAGCCCCACCCCGCAGTACAAGGTGCGCAGGGCGGAGCTGCGGGAGCGGACCCTGAGCGTGTCGGTGTGGCACCACGAGGCGATGGGGCGGAACCTGTTCATGGGGGAGGTGGAGGTTCCGCTGGGACAGTGGGACTGGGATAATACCCGGCACGAGTGGTTCGACCTGCAGCCACGGGTGAGTCCCACATGCAGCCCCATAGCGCTGCCCCATAGCGCCCCATAGCACTGCCCCATAGCGCCCCACAGCACTGCCCCACAGCGCCCCATAGCACTGCCCCATAGCACCCCATAGCACTGCCCCATAGCGCCCCATAGCACTGCCCCATAGCACTGCCCCATAGCGCCCCATAGCACTGCCCCACAGCGCCCCATAGCACTGCCCAGTCCTCACCCCATAGCGCCCCATAGCACTGCCCCACAGC
>NW_015440605.1:0-3838 GCF_001577835.2 Coturnix japonica | reverse complement strand
AACAAGACAATGGGACCAATTTGGAGACAATAGGGACAACGCGGGGTCAAGGGGGACACATGGGGGGGGATTAATGGGGACAGTAGGGGACAATAGGACGAATGGGGCACAAGGCGACGACCAGTTAGGGACTAATCGGTCAATGCGGGGAACAATAGGGACAATAGGGACAATAGGGGATAAATGGGAATAATGGGGTCAATGGAGGAACAATTGGCAGACATAATAGGGACAATGAGTGGCATAATGAGGGGACAATAGGACCAGTAGGGTCACATGGGGACAATTGGGGACAATGCGGGACAATGGAGACGAATAGGGGCACGAATGGGGGATATGCCGGGGCTAACTGGGGACAATGGGGACAGTGGGGGAGCGTAATAGGGACAGTGGACGTCAAGTAGGGACAAATAGGGGCCGACCAATGGGCAGACAATGGGACAAATAAGGGGAGGCAGTGGGGAAACACAGAACGCGGGACAATGAGGACACTGGGGGGAGCGATTAATGGGAGACACAATTGGGGACACACTAGGGACAATGCGGCGAACAAATGGGGATAAATCGCCGGACAAATGCAGGACATATGGGCGACATGGGGACAATGGGCCGTCCAAATCACCGGGACAATGGAGCACAATTGGAGCACAATAGCGACAATGGGGGACAATGGGGGGCAATAGGGGCATGTGAGGGATAAGGGGGACAATTGGAGACAATAGGGACAGTTGGGCGACCAATAAGGGCGATAATGCGCGCTAGAACAAATAGGGACATAGGACAAATGGGGACAATGCGCTACATATAGAGACAATGGGGACAATAGGGGGCAGTGCGGGTCCAATAGGGGACAATCGGCGACAAACTGGGGAGGACAATAGGGACAATAAAGGACAATGGGGACAATTGGACAGACAATAGGGACAATGGGGTCAAGGCGGATTTAATGCGGGCGATATGGGACAGCGGGGGGATCAATTGGGTCCAAAGGGGGACAAATGGGGCTAAATCGGCGACAGGGAGGGGGATCAATGGGGACGGGGGGGGATCAATGGGGCTGGCCCAGGGACGCCTGGCTGACCCCAAACCCCATTAGTGTCCCTAAATGTCCCCTATGTGTCACTGAGGCTGTGGGGTGGGACACAGCCCCGATCCCAAACCCCCCCATCCCCCTTCAGCTTTGTTATGGGGCTGGAATGTAGGGATGAATGTCCCCATGTCACCTCCACCCCACAGCGGGGCCATATAGGGCCATATAGGGCCTTTTAGGGCCATTTGGGGCCATTTAGGGTCGTTTAGGACCATTTAGAGCCATTTAGGGCCATTTAGGGTTGTTTGGGACCATATAGGGCCATATAGGGCCATATAGGGCCGTTTGGGGCCGTTTGGGGCCATTTAGGGTCGTTTAGGACCATTTAGAGCCATTTAGGGTCGTTTGGGACCATATGGTGACATTTAGGGCCTTTTGGGGCCGTTTGGGGCCATTTAGGGTCGTTTAGGACCATTTAGAGCCATTTAGGGTTGTTTGGGACCATATAAGGCCATATAGGGCCTTTTAGGGCCTTTTAGGGCCGTTTGGGGCCGTTTGGGGCCATTTAGGGTCGTTTAGGACCATTTAGAGGCATTTAGGGTTGTTTGGGACCATATGGGGCCATATAGGGCCTTTTAGGGCCGTTTGGGGCCGTTTGGGGCCATTTAGGGTCGTTTAGGACCATTTAGAGCCATTTAGGGTTGTTTGGGACCATATGGGGCCATTTAGGGCCTTTTGGGGTCGTTTAGGACCATTTAGAGCCATTTAGGGTTGTTTGGAACCATATGGGGCCATATAGGGCCTTTTAGGGCCGTTTGGGGGCATTTGGGGCCATTTAGGGTCGTTTAGGACCATATGGGGCCATATAGGGCCTTTTGGGGCCGTTTAGAACCATTTAGAGCCATTTAGGGTTGTTTGGGACCATATGGGGCCATATAGGGCCATATAGGGCCTTTTAGGGCCGTTTGGGGCCGTTTGGGGCCATTAAGGGTTGTTTAGGACCATTTAGAGCCATTTAGGGTTGTTTGGGACCATATAGGGCCATATGGGGCCATATAGGGCCTTTTAGGGCCGTTTGGGGACGATTAATGCCATTTAGGGTCGTTTAGGACCATTTAGAGCCATTTAGGGTCGTTTGGGACCATATGGGGCCATATAGGGCCTTTTAGGGCCGTTTGGGGCCGTTTGGGGCCATTTAGGGTCGTTCAGGACCATTTAGAGCCATTTAGGGTTGTTTGGGACCATATGGGGCCATTTAGGGCCTTTTAGGGCCGTTTGGGGACGTTTAGGGCCATTTAGGGTCGTTTAGGACCATTTAGAGGCATTTAGGGTTGTTTGGTACCATATGGGGCCATATAGGGCCATATAGGGCCTTTTGGGGCCGTTTGGGGACGTTTAGGGCCATTTAGGGCCATTTAGGGTTGTTTGGGACCATATGGGGCCATATAGGGCCTTTTAGAGCCGTTTGGGGCCGTTTGGGGCCATTTAGGGTCATTTAGGACCATTTAGAGCCATTTAGGGTTGTTTGGGACCATATGGGGCCATATAGGGCCTTTTAGGGCCTTTTAGGGCCGTTTGGGGCCATTTAGGGTCGTTTAGGACCATTTAGAGCCATTTAGGGTCGTTTGGGACCATATGGGGCCATTTAGGGTTGTTTGGGACCATATGGGGCCTTTTAGGGCCTTTTGGGGCCATTTAGGGTCGTTTAGGACCATTTAGAGCCATTTAGGGTTGTTTGGGACCATATGGGGCCATTTAGGGCCTTTTGGGGCCATTTAGGGTCGTTTAGGACCGTTTAGGGCCATTTAGAGCCATTTAGGGTCGTTTGGGACCATATAGGGCCATATAGGGCCTTTTGGGGCCGTTTGGGGACGTTTGGGGCCATTTAGGGTCGTTTAGGGCCATTTAGAGCCATTTAGGGCTGTTTGGGACCATATAGGGCTATATAGGGCCATATAGGGCCTTTTGGGGCCGTTTGGGGCCGTTTGGGGCCATTTAGGGTCGTTTAGGACCATTTAGAGCCATTTAGGGTCGTTTGGGACCATATGGGGCCATATAGGGCCTTTTAGGGCCGTTTGGGGACGTTTAGGGCCATTTAGGGTCGTTTGGGACCATTTAGAGCCATTTAGGGTCGTTTAGGACCATTTAGAGCCATTTAGGGTTGTTTGGGACCATATGGGGCCATATAGGGCCATATAGGGCCTTTTAGGGCCGTNTAGGGTCGTTTAGGACCATTTAGAGCCATTTAGGGTTGTTTGGGACCATATGGGGCCATATAGGGCCATATAGGGCCTTTTAGGGCCGTTTGGGGCCGTTTAGGGCCATTTAGGGTCGTTTAGGACCATTTAGAGCCATTTAGGGTTGTTTGGGACCATATGGTGCCATTTAGGGCCTTTTAGGGTCGTTTAGGACCATTTAGAGCCATTTAGGGTTGTTTGGGACCATATGGGGCCTTTTGGGGCCGTTTAGGGCCATTTGGGACCATTTAGAGCCCTTTAGGACCGTTTTAGGGCCATTTGGGGTCATGGTTCAGTGACCCTAAGGGCCCTTATGGGGCTGTGAGTCAGCAGAAGGAAAACAGGAATGGAATCTATGGGGCGGGAGGGGAGGGTGAGGGGGGGGGAATCTGCTTATGGGGTGGGGGAGGGTGGTCCCCACCCCATATCCATCCCAATAGCAATCCTATACCCATCCCAATAGCAATCCTATACCCATCCCAATAGCAATCCTATACCCATCCCAATAGCAATCCTATACCCATCCCAATAGCAATCCTATACCCATCCTATAGCAATCCTATACCCATCC
>NW_015440604.1:2605-3879 GCF_001577835.2 Coturnix japonica | reverse complement strand
AGAATGGTTGGGTTGGAAGGGTCATTAAAGACCACAGAGATATATAAGGGTTGGGTTGGAAGGGTCATTCAAGATCACAAAAGCATGGGTTGGTTGGGTTGGAAGGGCCCTTACAGGTCAAAGAGCCACAGAGGGGTTGAGTTGGAAGGGTTTTGTATTCAGTGCTCTGACGAGGACGACCCGAACCACACAGCTGGTAATCTGTTAATTGGCCGCTGGTCCCAATTAGCCGCTTCCTGCAACAGCCGCTGCCTCCTGAGCAAATTAAGCCGAGCCGTGCAGGCAATGCCAACATCTGGGAGCGAATTAAAGCAATTCCACACGCTGCCAGTCTCGGTGCATGGGCCCGGGGCACAGCGGGGCAGCCAGGTGGGGATGGGGCTGCTCTGAGCCCACGGCCCCATAGACAGCTGCTGTCAGAATGGGAACTGCTCGGAGCAGAGCAATGCACTGCAGGAACCACGAGGGATGGGGCTGTGTAGGATCACACCAGGACCTGGGATGAGCCACTGTAGGATCACACCAGGACTTGGGATGAGCTACTGTAGGATCACACCAGGACCCGGGATGAGCCACTGTAGGATCACACCAGGACCTGGGATGAGCCACTGTAGGATCACACCAGGACCTGGGATGAGCTATTGGTAAAGGGTGATAGAGCACTGCTTCATAATGGGGGACAGCACCCATCACCACCCCCACCTGGACACGGAGCTGCTGATCCTGACCCTAATCCAACCCCCACCCCTAAAACCATTCACCCCAAATCCAACTGCAGGCTGAGCAGCTCTGCAGCACCAGTGCAAGCACACAACAGCATCTGCCCTTCCTTTGACCACCGGTGCCATCACTGTGACCCCACAACCAGCAGCCCAGACCCACCCCATCCAGGCGGCTTTGAGCCACGGTGCCATTCCATCAAGCCCGGCCCCCATCAGCTCTCTGGCACAACAGGAGCTGCTCTGTTATACGAGCACCTGCAAAGCAGCTGCAGGAGGATTTTCATTCTGGCAGAGCCACACGAGAGCTCCAAACGCATTCCACAACCTGGATCTTGTTCCAGAACCTGGATCTCGTTCCAGAACCTGGATCTCGTTCCATGACGCAGAGCTGACCCCGTCCCATTGAGCCCCGCAGTTGCCAGCACAGCACTAAAGAGCCAGGACTGCACACAGCCGGGCTCACAACTGCACCTGCCCACACTGCACCCAGGTGGGATTAATGCACCTCACTGCACCCAGGTGGGATTAATGCACCACACTGCACCCAGGTGG
>NW_015440604.1:0-635 GCF_001577835.2 Coturnix japonica | reverse complement strand
AAGCTGTTTCCACATTGGCACCCCAAGTCCTTGCCAAACTGGCACCCCAAGCCTTTTCCACATTGGCACCCCGAGTCTTTTCCACATTGGCACCCAAAGTCTTTTCCACACTGGCACCCTAAGCCTTTTGCACGCTGGCACCCCAATTGTTCACTGTGCCCAACAGCACCTGGGGTAACGTCTCCCCTGGCCCCAAAGTCTGCCCTGGGATCCCTGGGCTGCAGTCCCCCCCCCATGCAGAGCAGCCCCTCAGATCAGCGCTGTCTCCATCAGCCCCCTCCACATTCCTGCACTAATCCCCACCGTCTCCAGTTTCAGTTACAATTTTCCACATGGCAGAGCATCAAAAGCTTTGCTCAGCTCCAGCTACGTTGGATCAGCCCCACTTCTTTCATCCAGGAGAGGATTTTGTGCTCGGAGAGGTGAGGACACATGATGGCTTTCTGCTCAATCTCTCATTTTATCTCCTTTCCATTTCGCTGCTCGGCTCCAGTTGCTCTTTAGGATCGCTTCCAAAGCGCTCCAGCCCACCAAGGGCAGCTCTGTCACAAGCAGCTCACACAGGGCAGTTAAGCACCTCTATGGGGGTGGCCCAGAGGGACACAATGAGGGGGCTGCTACTCCAGAACCCATTT
>NW_015440603.1:3011-3902 GCF_001577835.2 Coturnix japonica | reverse complement strand
TCTGCCCCACACATCTATGGGTCTGCCCCACATCTGACCTTGTTTCTCTCTCTGCCCCACACGTGTGGGTCAGGTTGGGGTGCAGCACGTGGTGATTTACATCAATAAAGCCGACGCTGTGTCGGACCCGGAGCTGCTGCCGCTGGTGGAGCTGGAGCTCAGGGAGCTGCTGGCACAGCTGGGATACGATGGGGACGGGACCCCCGTCATTGTGGGGTCAGCGCTGTGTGCACTGCAGGTATGGACCCATAGGGACCCATAGAAACCCATAGCTGCCCTATAGCTGCCCTATAGGGAGCCCATAGGGAGCCCATAGGGAGCCATTGGGATCCATTGAGTTCCATTGGGACCTATTGAGACCCACTGAGTTCCATTGGGACCCATAGCTGCCCTATAGAGACCCCATACAGACCCCATACGGACCCCATACAGACCCCATAGAGACCCCATAAGGACCCATTGAGACCCATTGAGTTCCATTGGGATGCATTGAGTTCCATTGAGTTCCATTGGGACCCACTGAGTTCCATTGAGATCCATTGAGACCCATAGGGACCCATAGAGACCCCATAGGGACCCCATAGAGACCCCATAGAGACCCCATAGGGAGCCCATAGGGAGCCCATAGGGACCCCATAGAGACCCCATAGCTCTCCTATAGCTACCCCATAGGGACCCCATAGCGACCCCATAGAGACCCCATAGGGACCCCATAGGGACCCTATAGAAACCCCATAGGGAGCCATTGAGGTCCATTGGGATCCATTGAGTTCCATTGGGACCCATTCAGTTCCACTGAGACCCACTGAGACCCATAGGGACCCATTGAGATCCATTGAGTCCCATTGAGTTCCATTGAGTCCCATTGAGTCCCATTGAGTCCCATTGAGT
>NW_015440603.1:378-1821 GCF_001577835.2 Coturnix japonica | reverse complement strand
CCATTGAGTCCCATTGAGTCCCATTGAGATCCATTGAGTCCCATTGAGTCCCATTGAGATCCATTGAGTTCCATTGGGACCCATTGAGTCCCATTGAGCCCCATTGAGTCCCATTGAGTTCCATTGGGACCCATAGCTGCTGGCACAGCTGGGATATGATGGGGACAAGACCCCTGTGGTTGTGGGGTCGGCGCTGTGTGCACTGCAGGTATGGACCCTATAAAAACCCTATAAGGACCCATTGAGTTCCATTGAGCCCCATTGGGATCCATTGAGTTCCATTGGGATCCATTGAGACCCATAGGGACCCCATAGGGAGCCATTGAGATCCATTGAGTCCCATTGAGTTCCATTGGGACCCATAGGAACCCATTGAGTTCCATTGGGATCCATTGGGATCCATTGAGACCCATAGGGACCCCATAGAGACCCCATAGAGACCCCATAGGGAGCCCATAGGGAGCCCATAGGGACCCCATAGGGAGCCCATAGAGACTCCATAGGGACCACATAGAGACCCCATACAGACTCCATAGGGACCCCATAGGGAGCCATTGAGTTCCATTGGGATCCATTGAGTCCCATTGAGACCCATAGGGACCCCATTGAGACCCCAAAGAGACCCCATAGAGACCCCAAAGAGACCCCATAGAGACCCCATAGAGACCCCACAGAGACCCCACAGAGACCCCAAAGAGACCCCATAGAGACCCCATAGGGACCCCATAGGGACCCCATAGAGACCCCATAGAGACCCTATAGGGACCCCATAGGGAGCCATTGAGTTCCATTGGGATCCAATGGGATCCATTGAGACCCATAGGGACCCCATAGAGACCCCATAGAGACCCCATAGGGAGCCCATAGGGACCCCATAGGGAGCCATTGAGTTCCATTGGGATCCATTGAGTTCCATTGAGTTCCATTGGGACCCCATAGGGACCCCATAAAGAACCCATAGGGACCCCATAGAGACCCTATAGAAACCCCATAGGGAGCCATTGGGATCCATTGAGTCCCCACAGCTGGGATATGATGGGGACAAGACCCCCGTCATTGTGGGGTCGGCGCTGTGTGCACTGCAGGTATGGACCCTATAAAAACCCCATAGAGACCCTATAAGGACCCATTGAGTTCCATTGAGCCCCATTGGGATCCATTGAGTTCCATTGGGATCCATTGAGTTCCATTGAGACCCATAGCTGCCCTATAGAAACCCATTGAGACTCCTTAGAGACCCCATAGCTGCCCTATAGGGACCCCATACAGACCCCATATGGAGCCCATAGGGACCCACTGAGTTCCATTGAGTCCCATTGAGTTCCATTGGGACCCATACCTGCCCCATAGAGACCCATAGAGACCCCATAGAGACCCATTGAGTTCCATAGGGACCCATAGAGACCCATAGAGACCCATAGGGACCCCATAGAGACCCCATAG
>NW_015440603.1:0-318 GCF_001577835.2 Coturnix japonica | reverse complement strand
CCATTGAGTCCCATTGAGTCCCATTGAGTCCCATTGAGATCCATTGAGTCCCATTGAGTCCCCACAGCTGGGATATGATGGGGTTGGGACCCCCATCATTGTGGGGTCCGCGCTGTGTGCACTGCAGGTATGGACCCATAGCTGCCCCATAGAGACCCCATAGAGACCCCATAGAGACCCTATAAGGACCCCATAGGGACCCATTGAGTTCCATTGAGACCCATTGAGTCCCATTGAGTTCCATTGAGATCCATTGAGTCCCATTGAGTCCCATTAAGATCCATTGAGTCCCATTGAGTCCCATTGAGTCCCATTGAG
>NW_015440602.1:0-3908 GCF_001577835.2 Coturnix japonica | reverse complement strand
ACGCGTGGGGCGGGGACACGCGTGGGGGGGGGCGAGGCCTAATATAAGAGGGGGCGGGGCTTAATACAAAAGGAGGCGTGGCTTTATAGGAGGGGGCGTGGCCTAATATAGAAGGGGGCGTGGCTTATGAGGAGCGTGATCGGCCTAACACAGAAAGGGGCGTGGCTTATGTGGAAGGGGCGTGGCCTGATACAAAGGGGGCGTGGTTTATGAGGGAGGGGCGTGGCCTAACACAGAAAGGGGCGTGGCTTAAGGGGAGCTCGCGTGGCCTATACCGAAGGGGGCGTGGTTTGCGGGGAGGGGGGCGTGGCTAAACCGACGTGACCACGCCCCCTCGCTTTCCCGCCAAGCTGGTGGCCACGCCCACTGCCAACTCAGCACGGCGCACGTGGCCACGCCCCCTCGGCCGAGTGACGTCACGCGGTGTGTTTTTATTGGCTCGCTGTGGCCACGCCCACTTTAGGGGCGGGGCTTAGGATTCAGTGCACACGGCCCGCTCCCCTTTAGGGCCCCCTCGGCCGAGTGACGTCACGCTGTTGGAGGAGCGGTGTGTTTTTATTGGCTCGTTTGTGGCCACGCCCACTTTAGGGGCGGGGTTAAGGCTTCAGTGCACACGGCCCGCTCCCCTTGAGGGCGGAACTTCCGGTTTTTTCCCTGATATAGATGAGAGCGGAACTTCCGCTTTGGTCCAGTGCAGGAGGCGGGACTTCCGTCTTGCCCCGTCGTTCATTGGTCGGCGAAGGGGTCACGTGAGGGAGCCGAAGGTTCAGGAGGAGGCGGGGCCTGGCGAGCACCGGAAGTGACGCAGCTCCAAGGATCCAATCGGGGGCGCAGGGGGGAGGGGCGGGGCCGAACCGCCGGACCAATGGCGTTCGAGGGGCGGGGCGAGGGCGGAAGTGGGAGGGCGGGGCCTATGGGGGGAAGGGGGCGGGGCCATCAGCCCCATAGAGCCCCATAGAAACCCCATAGAGCCCCATAGAGCCCCATTGCTGCCCCATAGAGCCCCATAGAAACCCATAGAGCTCCATAGAGCCCCATAGAAGCCCCATAGAGCCCCATGGAAACCCCATAGAGCCCCATAGAAACCCCATAGAGCCCCATAGAAACCCCAGAGCCCCATAGAAACCCCATAGAGCCCCAGAGAGCCCCAGTGCTGCCCCATAGAGCCCCAGTGCTGCCCCATAGAGCCCCATAGAAACCCCATAGAGCCCCATAGACACCCCATAGAGCCCCATGGAAACCCCATAGAGCCCCACTGCTGCCCCATACAGCCCCATAGAGCCCCAGTGCTGCCCCATACAGCCCCATTGCTGCCCCATAGAGCCCCATAGCAGCCGCATAGAGCCCCATAGAGCCCCATGGAAACCCCATAGAGCCCCATAGAGCCCCATACAGCCCCATAGAAACCCCATAGAGCCCCATAGAGCCCCATAGAGCTCCATAGAGCCCCATAGAAACCCCATAGAGCCCCATAGAAACCCATAAAGCCCCATAGCTGCCCCATAGAAACCCCATAGAGCCCCAGTGCTGCCCCATAGAGCCCCATAGAAACCCCATAGAGCCCCAGTGCTGCCCCATAGAGCCCCATAGAAACCCCATAGAAACCCCATAGAGCCCCAGTGCTGCCCCATAGAACCCCATAGAAGCCCCATAGAGCCCCATAGACACCCCATAGAGCCCCATAGAAACCCATAGAGCCCCATTGCTGCCCCATAGAAACCCCATAGAGCCCCATGGAAACCCCACAGAGCCCCATAGAGCCCCATAGAAACCCCATAGAAACCCCATAGAGCCCCATAGAAACCCATAGAGCTCCATAGATGCCCCATGGAAACCCCACAGAGCCCCATGGAAACCCCATACAGCCCCATAGAGATCCAATACAGCCCCATAGACACCCCATAGAGACCCATACAGCCCCATAGAGACCCCATACAGCCCCATAGAGCCCCATAGACACCCCATAGAGCCCCATAGAAACCCCAGAGCCCCATAGACACCCCATAGAGCCCCATACAGCCCCATAGAAACCCCATAGAGCCCCATAGAGCCCCAGTGCTGCCCCATAGAGCCCCATAGAAACCCCAGAGAGCCCCATAGAAACTCCATAGAGCCCCATTGCTGCCCCACGGAGCTCCATAGAGCTCCATTGCTGCCCCATAGAGCCCCAGTGCTGCCCCATAGTGCCCCCCCAGCCCCCCAAGTGCCCCATAGATCCACATAACCACCCCATAACTGCCCCACAACCGCCCCATCACTGCCCCATAGTGCTCCCTCAGCCCCCCAAGTGCCTCAGATCCATCCTATAGACCCCCAAGTGCCCCATAGATCTGCATAACCACCCCATAGCAGCCCACCATGTGCCCCATAGAGCCCCATTGCTGCCCCATAGTGCCCCCCCAGCCCTCCATGTGCCCCATAGATCCACATAACCACCCCATAGCTGCCCCCCAACCACCCCATCGCTGCCCTAGCAGAGCCCCCCCCACAGATCCACCCCGCAGCCCCCCAAGTGCCCCACTGCTGCCCCATAGCAGCCCCATAGAGCCCCACTGCTGCCCCATAGCAGCCCCATAGAGCCCCATTGCTGCCCCCCAGCCTCCCATGTGCCCCATAGATCCACATAACCACCCCACAGCTGCCCCCCACAAGTGCCCCCCAACCACCCCACCGACCCCCCCCCCCTATTACTCACCCCATCCCCGGGTGCCAGCGCGGGGGCTCAGCTCAAGGGTCCCAGGGGTCCTGGGGGTCTTTGCTCTCCCCAATTCGGGGGTCCCGGGGGTCCTCGTCCCCCCCATGTCTGGGATCCTGGGGGTCCCAGCCCTCCCCAATTCGGGGGTCCCAGGGGTCCTGGGGCTTTGAGTTCCCCCCATATCGGGGGTCCTGGCTCTCCCCATTTCGGGGGTCCCGGGGGTCCCAGGGGTCCTTGTCCCCCCCATGTCTGGGCTCCTGGGGGTCCCAACTCTCCCCATCTCGGGGGTCCCGGGGGTCCTGGGGCTCTGGTTCCCCCCCATATCGGGGGTCCCGGCTCTCCCCATTTTGGGGGTCCCTGGGTTCTTTACTCTCCCCATTTCAGGGGTCCCAGGGGTCCCAGGGCTCCTTGTCCCCCCCAAATCGGGGCTCCTGGGGGTCCCAACTCTCCCCATTTCGGGGGTCCCGGGGGTCCTGGGGCTTTGGGTTCCCCCCACATCAGAGCTTCTGGCCCTCCCCAATTCGGGGGTCCCAAGGGTCCCCACCCTCCCCAAATCAGGGCTCTTGGGGGTCCATGCCCTCCCCATTTCAGGGGTCCCGGGGGTCCTGGGGGTCCCAGCCCTCCCCATTTCGGGGGTCCCGGGGGTCCTGGGGCTTTGGGTTCCCCCCATATCGGGGGTCCTGGCTCTCCCCATTTTGGGGGTCCCGGGGGTCGTTGCTCTCCCCAATTCAGGGGTCCCAGGGGTCCTCATACCCCCCAAATCAGGGCTCCTGGGGGTCCCAGCCCTCCCCAATTCGGGGGTCCCAGGTGTTGTGGGGCTCTGGATCCCCCCCATATCAGGGGTCCTGGCTCTCCCCATTTTGGGGGTCCCAGGGGTCCTTATACCCCCCAAATCAGGGCTAATGGGGGTCCCAAACCTCCCCATTTTGGGGGTCCCGGGGGTCTTGGGGCTCTGGTTCTCCCCCATATTGGGGGTCCCGGGGGTCGTTGCTCTCCCCAATTCGGGGGTCCCAGGGGTCCTCCCCCCCCCCATGTCTGGGCTCCTGGGGGTCCCAGCCCTCCCCATTTCAGGGGTCCCAGGGGTCCTGGGGCTTTGGGTTCCCCCCATATCGGGGGTCCCGGCTCTCCCCATTTTGGGGGTCCCGGGACTTTGAGGGGAACGGGCTCGTTTGGGGGTCCCGGGCCAAGTCAATTTAAGGCTTCCAGGTACACG
>NW_015440601.1:3316-3945 GCF_001577835.2 Coturnix japonica | reverse complement strand
GATAGGGGGGCACTTAGGGGGCACTTAGATAGGGGATATAGCATGATGGGGGGCACTTAGGGGGCAGATAGTGGGGGTATAGCATGATAGGGGGGCACTTAGGGCAGTCTGATGCCATTCTGGGCCCACTTGGGCTCCATTTTGGGGCGAATCGGTGCCATTTTGGGTTTCCTCACCCAGGTTGAGGCAGGCCAACGTGTTGGTGCACTTCCACTCCTTCTCGTGTGTGGCCACTTTGACGTCGTCCATCACCAGGGGCACCCAGCCCCCAAACACGTACATCCTATGGGGCAGGGGGGGCACAGACCCACATCACACACACAGACCCACACCACAGCCCCCAGACCCACATCACAGCCCCCAGACCCATCTCAGAGCCCCCAGACCCACATCACACACACACACCCTTATGGGGACCCCCAGACCCACATCACACCCACAGACCCACAGCAGAGCCCCCAGCCCCACATCACAGCCCCCAGACCCACATCACAGCCCCCAGCCCCACATCACAGCCCCCAGATCCACATCACAGCCCCCAGACCCACATCACAGCCCCCAGACCCACATCAGCCCCATTTCAGCCCCATAGATCCATTTCAGCCCCATATCAGCCCCATAGATCCATT
>NW_015440601.1:0-1024 GCF_001577835.2 Coturnix japonica | reverse complement strand
ATCAGCCCCATATCAGCCCCACAGATCCATTTCAGCCCCATATCAGCCCCACATCAGCCCCATAGATCCATTGCAGCCCCATATCAGCCCCATATCAGCCCCATTCCCGCCCCATAGCTCACTTGTTGCCGATGGTGGTGGCCGAGTGCAGGCTGCGTGGCAGTGGGGCCACCCCACTGAGGCTGGGTTTGTTCCACGTCAGGGTCTCTGTATGGGGAGAAATGGTTCCATCACCCCACAGCACCACAAACCACCCCATAGCGCCCCACAGCACACAGAACGACCCCCAAGGCCCCATAAGGACCCCATAAGTACCCCATAACGATCCCATACCCCGTAATGACCCACATAAGGACCCCCATACCCCACAATAACCCCCATAGAACCCCATAGAACCCCATAAGGACCCCATAACGATCCCATACCCCATATAGACCCCCCTAATGACCCTATAAAGACCCTATATCCCATATAGACCCCCATAATGACCCCCCTAAGGACCCCATAATGACCCCATACGGACCCCGTAAGGATTCCATACCCCATAATGGCCCCCAAGACCCCCATAAGAACCCCCATAATGACCCCATACAGACCCCCATAATGACCCCATAAAACCCCATAATGACCCCATAGAACCCCATAAGGACCCCCATACCCCATAAGGACCCACCGATATCCAGTGTCCACAGGTCCCCCAGCCCCAATGGGGCCCCCAATACCCCACAGAACGCCATAGAACCCCATAGACCCCCATAAACCCCCCATACCCCATAACTACCCACCTATATCCAACGTCCACAGGTCCCCCAGCCCCAATGGGACCCCCAATACCCCACAGAACCCCATAGACCCCCATAAAGACCCCCTAATGACCCCATAGACCCCCATAACTACCCACCTATATCCAACGTCCATAGGTCCCCCAGCCCCAATGGGACCCCCAATACCCCATAGACCCCCATAACTACCCACCTATATCCAACGTCCATAGGTCCCCCAGCCCCAATGGCACCCCCAATAC
>NW_015440600.1:2946-4011 GCF_001577835.2 Coturnix japonica | reverse complement strand
CTCATAGGCGCTGCTCTCCACCCCACTGACCCCATCCCGTATCTGCGCCATCCTGGCCCTATATAGGAACGCTGGTGCCCATAGGGCCAGCGCCCCACTGACAAACGCCACCGCAGTGAACCCCAACGTGGACAGGACGAAGCTGCGGCTGTGGGATCACAGTCAGACCCTATAACCCCATAGAGACCCATAGAGACACACCACCCCATAGAAACCCCATAGAGACCCCATAGAGACCCATAGAGACCCCATAGAGACCCATAGGACCCCATAGAGACCCCATAGACCCCATAGAGACCCCATAGAGACACACCACCCCATAGAGACCCCATAGAGACCCCATAGAGACCCACCACCCCATAAAGACCCCATAGAGACCCACCACCCCATAGAGACCCCATAGATCCACACCACCCCATATATATCCCATAGAGACCCCATAGAGACCCATAGAGACCTATAGAGACCCCATAGAGACCCCATAGAGACCCATAGAGACCTATAGAGACCCCATAGAGACCCCATAGGGACCCATAGAATCCCAATGTGGACAGGACGAAGCTGCGGCTGTGGGATCACAGTGAGACCCTATAACCCCATAGAGACCCATAGAAACCCCATAGAGACCCATAGATCCACACCACCCCATAGAGACCCCATAGAAACCCCATAGGGACACATAGAGACCCATAGAGACCCCATAGAGACCCCATAGAGACCCCATAGAGACCCATAGGGACCCATAGGGACCCCATAGAGACCCCATAGATCCACCCCACCCCATAGAAACCCCATAGAGACCCCATAGAGACCCATAGAGACCCCATAGAGACCCATAGACCCCATAGAGACCCCATAGAGACCCACCACCCCATAGAGACCCCATAGAGACCCCATAGAGACACACCACCCCATAGAGACCCCATAGAAACCCCATAGAGACCCATAGAGACCCCATAGAAACCCCATAGAGACCCATAGAACCCCAACGTGGACAGGACGAAGCTGCGACTGTGGGATCACAGTCAGACCCTATAACCCCATAGAGACCCCATAGGGACACAC
>NW_015440600.1:0-1072 GCF_001577835.2 Coturnix japonica | reverse complement strand
TAGGGACCCCATAAGGAACCCATAGCCGCCCCATAGCTGCCCCATAGAGACCCCATAGGGACCCATAGACACCCCACCCCATAGGGACCCCATAGGGACCCCATAGAGACCCCACAGATACCCCACCCCATAGCTGCCCCATAGAGACCCCATAGGGACCCCACCCCATAGCTGCCCCATAGAGACCCCATAGGGACCCCATAGGGACCCCATAGAGACCCCATAGGGACCCCATAGCTGCCCCATAGAAACCCCATAGAGACCCCATAAGGAACCCATAGCCGCCCCATAGCTGCCCCATAGACACCCCATAGGGACCCCACAGACACCCCATAGCTGCCCCATAGCCACCCCATAGCTGCCCCATAGACACCCCATAGCTGCCCCATAGAGACCCCATAGGGACCCCATAGGGACTCCACCCCATAGCTGCCCCATAGAGACCCCATAGGGAACCCATAGACACCCCACCCCATAGCTGCCCCATAGAGACCCCATAGGGACACCATAGAGACCCCATAGACACCCCATAGCCGCCCCATAGACACCCCATAGCTGCCCCATAGAGACCCCACAGGGAACCCCATAGAGACCCCATCCCATAGCTGCCCCATAGAGACCCCATAGAGACCCCATAAGGACCCCACCCCATAGCTGCCCCATAGAGACCCCATAGACCCCATAGGGACCCCATAGGGACCACACCCCATAGCTACCCCATAGGGACCCATAGCTACCCCATAGGGACCCCATAGACACCCCATAGGGACCCCACAGAGACCCCATAGGGACCCATAGGGACCCCACAGACACCCCATAGCTGCCCCATAGAGACCCCATAGAGACCCCATAGCTGCCCCATAGAGACCCCATAGGGACCCCATAGGGACCCGTAGACACCCCACCCCATAGGGACCCCATAGATACCCCACCCCATAGCTGCCCCATAGAGACCCCACAGAGACCCCATAGGGACCCCATAGACACCCCATAGAAACCCCATAGGGACCCCATAAGGAACCCATAGCCGCCCCATAGCTGCCCCATAGAGACCCCATAGGGACCCATAGAC